>NW_006408773.1:1237294-1242016 GCF_000296735.1 Chrysochloris asiatica | reverse complement strand
GGCACTTAACAACAACAACAACAACAACACCTTACTAAACATGATATCCTTCTAGACACTCCCCCAACACATGAAGGACGTGTAGCCAATGACGGGTAAGGATTGGTGGACCCCAGTCAACCTAAGACAGAACCATTGCCTTAAGCTGCAATGAGTTTCCATGACGGGTAAGACTGGGGACTCGCACTGACCACCTAAGACAGGCAATGTCCCTTAAATAAATAAAGAAGGGTGAGATGTTGGAGGCCAGCACTAGTGCCATCTAATGGTGAAAGCTGAGTCGGCCCTCATGCTCTTATAATTGGCCTGAAGACAAGTTTCACGTGGCTAAGGTGATGTCAATGATCGAAACTTATTGTTAATTGTAACTAGGACAATCCTGGGAAAAGGGAACTTAAATTGAACTAAAACCACGTGATTCTGTGTTGCTATAACAATGCTTATACTTATGTAATCATATCCTGGTTGGTATCCTGGTGGGTAATCATATCCTTGTTACTATGGAAAACTTGTAACTAGGCAGAATAATTATGACCTAATGCTAAAAGTCCTAAATAAACCACATGGCTACAATAAACTATGTCTTTAAGCCATCATCCTGTTGACCCTTGCCTGATTAAATAATCCTCGCCTCTCCTTTGAGTAACCCACACAGTGGAGTGAGTTAATCTCAGACCCCGACACCTACTTTTATCTTTATTATTTCCCTTCTTTTGGTGACTGTAGGATCCCTCTGCTGGTCTGCTTCTAATTGTTGAAGATGCTGTGTTAATGTGTTCATTTTGGCTCTTTCCTCTTTTTTGGATGTGTGCATTTATCACAATAAAAAGTCCTCTCGGGATTGCTTTTGCCGTGTCCCAAAGATTTTTGTATGTTGTGTTTTCATTCTCGTTTATTTCTAGGAACTTTGTGAATTCACATTTAATTTTTTCTTTTGCCCAGCAGCTTTTCAACAGGGTGTTGTACAGTTTCCATGTATTCGACTTTATTGCTTTTGTCTTCTTGTTGTTGATTTATAAAAGTTTTATAGCATTGTGGTCTGAGAAGATGTTCTGTAGAATTTTGCTGGAACATGTTCCGTGTGCACTAAGAATGTGTATTGTGCTGTTGTTGGAGAGGATGCTCTGTATACATCTATGAGTTCAAGTTGGATGATTTTGTTGTTAAGTTTCTCTGTAGCATTGTCAAGTTTCTTTCTGGTTCTTCTGTTGCTTTTCGAGAGTGGTGTGTTGAAATCTCCTACTATAATTGTGGATTTATCTATTTCTTTCTTCAATTACATTAAGATTTTCTTCAAGTATTTTGGTACTCTTTCATTGGGAGCATATATATATTTATTATGGTTACGTCATCTTGCTCAATTGACCTTTTGATCATGAGATAATGTCCTTCTTTGTCTCTTATGCTGCTTTTTATCTTAAAGTCTACTTTGTCAGAGATTAGTATTGCCACTCATGCTTGTTTATTTTTGCGGTTGTCTTCGTAATTTTTTTTTCCATCCTTTAACTTTTAGTCTGTTTTTCTCTTTATGTGTAAGTTGTGTCTCTTGCAGTCAGCATATTGATGGATCATGTTTTCTTATCCATTCTGCCACTCTTTGTCTCTTCACTGGTGCATTCAATCCATTGACAGTCAATGTAATTATTCATGAGTATGAATTGATTGCTGTCATTATGTTACTTTTTTGGCAGTGCTATTCTTTCTTTGGTTCTGCTTTCCTTCTTGTGTTGGATTTGTGCTTTTTGTGCTATTTCTAGTCAGTTTCTTCCTACTTTCTATGTTCGCTTTTTCTGCTTGGGAATTTGTTTTTATGATATGTTGTGGAGTGTTGACTTTCTTTGGGGTTACCTTGTAGTCTACTAGCTTTCCTCTGCATTTAGGATCCTCCATTGTAACCTGTAATTTACCTGGCATCCCCACCACCTGGGTTTCTGTTGCTGTGTTTGTCCCTTCTTTGACATTGACATATTTTTGGTCTTCAGTTGATCTCTCAGCTCCTTTGAGTTTGTTTTTGTAGTCTCGTTCTGTTCTGGACTCTGCTATCTATTGGTTATGTTCCAGGTGGTGTTGCCACTCCTGTCACTCTTTGTTTGTTGTCTGTACTTGTTGGTTTTCAGCCCACAGAACTCCCTTTAGGATGTTTTGAAGTGTTGGGTTGGTTTTGATAAAATCTCTTAGATTCTGTTTATCCTGGAATGTTTTGATCATACCATCGTATTTGATTGATAGTTTTGATGAATAGATGATTCTTGATTGACAGTTTTTTTCTTGCATGACTTTGTATATGTCTCCCCATTGCCTTCTTGCCTGCATGTTTTGTTCTGAATAGTCAGAGCTTAATCTAATTTGCTTGCCTTTATAAGTGATATTTCTCTTCTCCCTGGCCACTTTTAGTATTCTTTCCTTGTATTTGATTTTGGAAAGCTTGATTATTATATGACTTGGAGACTTTCTTTGGGGTGTATCCTTCCTGGGGTATGTTGGGCTTCTTGAATGTTTGTTTTCTCATCTTTCAAGATTTATCTTCTCATCTTTCAAAATTTAGGGAAATTTTCTTCCAGAAGCTCTTCAACTCTCTTCTCTGTGGACTTCTCTGACTCTTCTTGTTCCGGAATGCCAATAAGTCTTACATTATTCCTCTTCATGTTATCTAGCATGAATCTTAAACTCTCTTCAGATTGTTTTATCCTTTTAGCTGCTTGATCTGCTATTTTAGCATTATTGAGAGATGTGTCTTCCAGATTACTAGTTCTGGCTTCTATCTCTTCTAGTCTGGTCCTTTCCCCTTTCAGCATATTGTCCATTTCTGTTATCTTATTACAGATCATCTGGACATCTTTTTGCAGGTTTTTAATTGTTTCCAATGCTGTGTCAATCCTATTTGATTGTTCCTGTAGTGCTTTCCTTACTTCTTCCTTATTTTCCTTGACACATTTTCGGAGCATTTGAATTTGTTTCCATATCATTCTTCTGAATTCCCTCTCAGGCATATCCAGAACCCACTCCTCCTCCTCTATAAAGCCTTTGTCTGTCTCCAGCTCATTTGCATCAGCTGCTCTCGTCTGTTTTTGGACGTGTTTCCATAAGGTTTGTTGCTTTTTATTCGTCATGTTTATTATTATTTATTATTATTATGATGATGATGATGATCAGGAGATAGGCTTCCCTTATTGCCTGTAATGTGTAGCAAGTGTTGTCAGGTCTTGTCTCAGTGGTGGAGGAGTTTTATAGTGTATTCTTGCAGCTTGGCTGTATGGCCACAATTCCTGCCTCTTCTTAGGTGACGTATGGAGGAAAAGCTCCCACCTCCAGGAAAGATGTGTCATCAAAAGGACCAAGATCAGAAGTAATATAAACACATAGACAAAAATCACCACTTTGGAGCAGAGATGTGGCTTTGGTCAACTTTTCCGTGCTACTCCATCAGTGTGTGTGCACACAGAAGCCTCCAGCAGGGGTGGGGGTGATCCCTCTTACAGCCCCCTCCTCTAGCCACTACTGTATAGGTGGGCAGATATATATTGGGGAGTTAATGGGATAAAGACCATCCACTATTTTTGTCTCTGAAGGTCAGTTTTTTATCTTCCTGTTTGCAGTGCAAATCTTGGGATGATTGAGTCCTATTATGCTGCAGTTTTGCAAATTGCTTTGTATTGATAGAATGCCACCAGACTGGTTTGGCAAGTCAGCAGCTGCAGCTTGCTAGAACAATAGCTGGAAATTCCAAGCTGCTACCTGGGAGAAAAGCAAGGTGCCCCACCCCCAGATCAGATACACAGTCTCAGATTTGGGACTGCCAGTGATATCATAAGTTGCCGCCCAGCTCCCTCTCTCTGTACCATGGGAAAATTGTCCAACCTGATGTCCGTGCTAAGAAATAACGCTGGGACAGGGAGAGAGAGAGGGAGAAATGTATAGTTTCCTGTGGTTTTCTCTCTCCTTTTTCTTATTGCTGGAAACACCACTTTCCGAACCAGGCTGGCTTTAGCCCCGCCCTCTAAGCTCTGCCAGGGCTGGGTAGTCCAGGCTTCACATTCCTAAGATGTCCGCATTTTCCTTAGTAGCATCATTTTTCACACATGCGAGTTCAGGAGACTGCAGTACTGGATCTTATATTAGATCCACAGTTCTGGAGTTACTCTATGAGCTCCTCCTTCATGAGAGCCCCCTCTCCTCTCACCTGAGCGTACCCTACCTGGCTTCTTTGGCTGCCGCACCAAACCAGAAGATTCTATACCTTTCTATAAAACTATTTTGAAGGACATTCAATAGCGTACCACAATAAAGAATCTTGTTGTTGTTGTTGTCAGGTGCCATCGAGTTGGAACGGACTCATACCCCATGCACAGCAGAACAAAACAATGTCTGATCCTGGGCCAACCTTACTACCGCTGCCACACTTGACGCCATCAATGATGCCACCTGGCTGATCCATCTCGTTGGGAGTCTTCCTCTCTTTCTCTGACCCTCCATCTTACCCAGCATGACATCATTCTCTAGTAACAGGTCCCTCCTGACAATATGTCCAAAGTATGAGAGAGAAGTTTAGCCATCTTGGCCTCCAAGGAGCACTCTGGCTGCACCACTTACAAAACAGATCTATTGGTTCTTTTGACAGTCCGTGGCACTTTTAGTATTCTCCTCCAACACCACAATTCAAAGGCATCAATTCTTCTACGATCTTCCTTACTCACTGTCCAGCTTTCGCATCCATATGAGGTT
>NW_006408773.1:1228964-1237194 GCF_000296735.1 Chrysochloris asiatica | reverse complement strand
AAATGAAGGTTCCGCAGGCTTTTCTCTCATGGGCTTTACTTCTTTTGTGTCATCACAGTCAACTCTACTTTGTGGATGTAGCTCTTCCCCAGTCGCATTTTGAGTGCCTTCCAACCTGAGGGGCTCATTTTCAGGCACTATATCTGACAGTGTTTCTCTGTTATTTATAAGGTTTTCAGTGACTAAATATTTGTAAGTAATTTGTCACTCCTTCTTCCTAGTCTGTCTTCATCTGGAAGCTCATCTGAAACCTGCCCACCATGGGTGACCCTGCTGGTATTTAAAATACTGGTGGCATAGCTTTCAAAATCACAGCAACTCTCAAACCACCAAAGTATGACAAACTGACAGACAAGTGTCCATAGAATTCTTAAAAAATTGAAGTTGATGTTTAATTTTTCTTTCTTCAGTTCCTTCAGTGTGAGAAATGCTGAGCGTGTTCTTCCCTTTTGGTTTTCTGAAATCAGGTCTTTGCAAATTATATTATAATACTTGACTTTGCATTCTCAAACTGCCTTTTGAAATTTTGTGGCCAGCTCTTTTACTTCCTCATTTCTTCTAGTCACTTTAGCTTCACTATGATCATGAGCAAGTTTCAGAGTCTGTTCTTATATATATTATGGTGCTTTCTATCTTTTCTGACTTTTTAATGACCTTTTGCTTTCTTTATGCATAATGTTCTTGATGTCATTCCATAACTCTTCCTGCCTTCCTTCATTAGTGTCTAAAGTATTAAATGTATTCTTGAGATGGTCTGTAAATCCAGTTGTGATATATTCTTGTGCCCTTGGTTTAATTATTTTTTAACTTTAGATTTAGACTGAACTTGCATATGAACAATTGATGGTCTGTTTCACAATCTGACCTCAACTTTGTTTAGGCTGAAGGTATTGCACTTCCTTATGGTTGCTTCCAACAGATATTGTCAGTTTGATTCCTCTGTATTCCATATGGTGAGGCCTTTGTGTATAGTTGCTATTTGTATTTTTGAAAACAAGTATTTGCACTGAATAACTTGTTGCATAATTCTATCTTGCATTCTCCAGCATAATTTATATCATCAAGGTCATATTTTCCAACTATTTATTCTTCCTTTTAGCTTCCAACTTTTTATTTCCAATTACTGGTAATTATCAATGGATCTGGATTTCAAGCTTGATCAGTTTCAAGCTGAAGAAGTTTTTTATTGTTGCTAAGTGCTTTTGAGACAGTTCTGACTCATAGAAACCCTCCATAGGGTTTTTGATGAGCAGTTGGTGGTTTGAACTACCAATTTTGTGGCTAATTATACAGTGCTGATCCTACAGTGCCACACAAAAAGTTGTTAGAATTCTTCAACTTCATTACCACTGCTTTTAACTTTTGTTGCATAAATTTGAATAGTACTGGTATCAACTGGTCTTCCTTTTAGGCAGCACTGTACTTCAAGAAAGATCTTGTGATGGTCTTTTTGCTAATGAATATTATACCATTCCTGTTCAATTTTTCATTCCTAACACTGCAAAGCACGGGAATGCTTTGACCAATTCAAACCAATTCAAACTGGTCAAAAGGTGTTCATTTCAGCTCACTAATGCATAGAATCCACCACTTGTCTGCAGTTTGTCACACTGTGGTGACTAGATGTTGCTGTTATTCTGGAAGCCATTCCATCAGTATTTTAAACACCAGCAGTGTCTCCCATGTTGGACAGGTTGCAGGTGAGCTTCCAAACTAAGACAGACTAGAAAGAAGGAAAGATGGGCTACTTCTGAAATTTGGTCACTGAAAACCTATGAATAGCAGTGGAACATTTTCACAACCAGAATATTGAATATTGGAACACGATGAAGAACATCAGATGAGTGTCAGATAATAGTGACAGAAAATGAGTCCCTCAGGTTGGAAGACACTCAAAATACAACTGGAGAAGAAAAACATTTACCTGTACTGTATTGACTACACAGAGACTTTCAATTGTGTGGATTGTGACAAGTTATGGACAACATTGCCGAGAATAACTATTCCAGAACATTTAATTGTACTCTGAGAAACTTGTACATAGACTGAAAGGTAATCATTTGAACAGAAAAAGGGAACACAGAATGGTGTAATATAAGGAATGATAAGTGCCAGGGTTGTATTCTTTCACCATACTTATTCAATGATTATTTGCTAAGCAAATAATGATAGAATCTGGATTATATAAAGAAAAACATGGCATTGGGACTGGAGGAAAACTCATTAACAACCTGTGTTATGCAGATGATACAACCTTGCTTGCTGAAAGTAATGAGTACTTAAAATACAGATGAAGATCAAAGCCCACAGCCATTAGGTTAGGTTGCATCTCAATGTAAAGAAAACAAACATCCTCACAAAAGGACTAATAAATAACATCAAGATAAATGGAAAGCAGATTGAAATTGTCAAACACTTCATTTTGCTTGGGTCAATCATCAACACTCATGAAGGCAGCAGTCAGGAAATCAAATGACCTATTTCATTAGGTAAATCTGCTGCACAAGACATCTTTGAAGTCCATAAAAGGAAAAATGTCAGTTTGAGGATTAAGTTGTACCTGACCCAAATCATGGTATTTTCAATAGCCTCATATGCAGGTGAATAAAGAAGACCTTAGAAGAATTGATGCATCTGAGTTATCGTGTTGGAAGAGAATATTAAAAGCACCATGGACTGCCAGAAGAACAAACAAATATATGTTGGAAGAAGTGTAGTCAAATGCTCCTTAGAAACTAGGATCACCAGACTTTGTCTATCATACTTCAGGCATATGATCAGTAGGGACCAGTCCCTAGAAAAGGACATCATGCTTAGTTCACTGAAGGGTCAGTGAAAAGAGGAATGACCACAATGAGATGGATTGGCACAGTGGCAGCAGCTATGGTTCAAGTGTAGAAACTATTGTGAGATTGGTGTAGTACTGAGTAGTGTTTCATTCTGTTGTGCACTAACAACACTCAATGGCAACTAACAACAACAAATGCGTAGAATATTGATCCAAATGTGCTCCATTTCATTTTTTGAGTACTTCAAACTTTCCTATATTCACACTTCATACATTCCAAGTTCAAAATTTTTATGAGTGTTTCCAGCTATTGCTTCTCATTTTGTGCTATATCCCATAAGCAAATGAAGGTTCTGAAAATATTGCCCTAGTCACATTATGAGGATCAATTGTACTTTTCAAGGCAACTCTTCCCGTCATATTTGGAGGGTATTCCATCATGAGGGACCCATTTTCAGCATTTTATCAGACAATATTTCACTGCTATTCACAAGATTTTCAGCGGTTTACCCTTTAGAATTGGTCTGCCTCTCATTCCTAGTCTTAGGGTGTAAGCTCCTCTGAAATCCATACATCATGGATGACCCTACTAGTAATTACAATACCATTAGCATAGCTTCCAGCATACAAGTCACACACAAGTCACCAGAATACAATAAACTGACAGATGAGTGATGGTACTGTATTAGAACTCAGATTGTCAAACTCCCCATTCACTCTTATTTGCATTATAACATACTTGGCAAATCAGATCAATTTCTATCGATTACTCTTTGTATTTTTAATTCATTATTGCTCTGCAAGCAAACTGGCTACCATGTTGTGGGTTTTCTGAGCAAAAAAAAGACAAATATAAGTGCAAATATAAACACAAACAGAGTATGAATATAGAGAAAGATGGAGACAGATAATCAGGTACAACTTTCACATTATGAATCCTCATGTTTACTTTAAAGATGCTGACAATCAGATTCATGTTAACTGTGGTGTCTTAAATTTACTTTATATGGCTTTTCTGTCCAAAGTTTTCTTAATTCCCACCCAGTGAATGAGTTGTTGTTGTTAAGTGCCGTAGAAGTGGTTCTGACTCATAGCAACCCTGTATAGGGTTTCTGAGGGCAGTTGGTGAATTAGACACACCGACCTTGCGGTTCAAACCGACCTTGTGGTCTAGTGCATTATCTCACATCGCCACACCAGGACTCAGGACCAAGAAAATAAGGTATCTGGGACTCTGAAGCTGGGATTGGTTAGTATTGCCCTGCAGCTAGGCTTAAAAGGCCACTCAGAAGCAGAAAGGGCAGATCCCCAGTATCATCAAGAAGAAAAAGTATGAATGACAGAGAAGATCCCTACCTAGAGAAAAAGTGACTGCAGAGGTAATGGCAAAATGATGGCAGAGATCACAGCAGAGGTGATGGCAGAGGAAACAGCAGAGGTGATGGCATGGAGAGACAGAGCAGCTTAAGGCTCTATATCTATGGATTAAGTAAAACTGATCACCTACAGGCAAGAGACTAGCTTGAAGAATGTGCCCTTTGGGCATTCCCAGACTGGCTAAAAATAATTTTGTAACTTATACTTGAGCAGGGCAGAGGAAAAAAGATCACATGGATGAGAAACTGAAAACAAAAGTGATGCCTGTCTGCAGTATAACAGACAAGAAGCATTCCTGACTGGAGAATTTCTGTGTCCTGAGATGATTTTGATCCTGAATTTTACCCTTTTCACGTACCTAAAACAAAAATAAACAAAAACTATAAACTTGAGTATTGTTATGAGTTCTGGGTGGCCTTCATAGGAATTGGCCTTGGGCTAATTTTGAGTTTGATTCTCTTTCTCCCTTGTGAAACCAGGGAGAATTCAGACATGGTCCCCACATGGTTTATGCATTATTTCATTGCTTCAAAAATATAAATCATATCATTTCCGAGTCACTCTGTGAATATGCCAGTAGTTTAATTCTTAGAGTTTGGTCAAGGGTCATTGCCATTGTTACAGTGTTATATAAGAACTAATCAAAACACACCTGCTGTGTTAATTCTTGTGTGTGTGTCTGTGCACATGTGTAATTTCTAAGTACTAAGATCTTCACATATATCATATTATTTAATCCTCATAAAAACCCTGTGAAATGGACGTGATCTTTCCCATTATAAAGATGAGGAAATTGGGTCACAAACATGTAAAGTAATATGTAATGAAGTCCCACAGCAGTATGTTTTAAAGCAGAGATCTATATCTAAATATATTGACCCTAGGTTCATGCTCTTCTCATTGTACCATATTTTAGCATCAACAGGGCTTGGAGTAGACACATGAGGATATGTCAAGGTTTTCAAAAGCCTCTCTGAATTCAAAGTTCTTATGCAATCTCATGAGGGCCCTTGAAGCTCAAATGGAGATAAGCAGAATGCTTTACTTACAAATGAAGGCATTTGCTTTCAGCAAAGACAACCAGTGTGTCCTTTATCTGCCATGAAATTTGTATCCTCCAGGAGAAATATGAAATGGAACATTTGTAGAGGTGGAGAGTTTTTGCTACATGACAAAATTCTATAGTTTTCAGTTTTTAAAAGTTGACTTAGGCTATGAAACAAGAGTTAAGGAGCAGCTTATCTGCTCATGTATGAAGGCCTAACTGGGTTTTATGCTGAAGGTTTCCTTACCTGGTTACAGCATACTATCATCAGTCTCTTGTTTCAGACACTGATTAGCAAGCTGTGTTGTTGTTGTGTGCGGTTGAGTAGATTCCAACTTCGGGTTATCCTGTATAGGGTTTACGAGGAGTGATTGGTGGGTTTGAAGAACTGACCTTATGATTTTCAGTCAAGTGCTTACCTACAGTGCCAGCTCAGCAAATCTTACCACACTCTGCTGTTCTAGGTAAAATTTTATTGAAAAATAATCACTTACTTGGTTACATATTATAGATAGCTGTTTTCATGTTATAATTTCAGAGATGAGTAGTTGCAATGATGACTGCATGTCCTGAAAAGTTTAACATACTATCCGTCTCTTTACAGAGAAAAATTGCCTCTTTGCAAGCAATACCCTTATTTAAAGGCATAAAACCTCTTTGCCTGTGAATTTCTGAGGCACTGTTTCCAGATGATCTCAGCCTGAGAAGGGAGGATTCTCCTTAACTGTGTCACCGTTAGATGGATCTTGGCTGTAAGCACACTGTACTAGAATTATGTTCATCTGTTTTATTGACTATGAAAAGACATTTGGCTATGTGGATAATAATTTATGGATAACATTGCAAATAATCCATAACAGTTCACAATGATCATTTTGAGCATGCGTATAGATTAAGAGGCAATAGTTCAAACAGAACAAGAAAATACTGTGTTATTTAAAATTAGGAAAACTATGCTTCAGAGTTTAATAATTTCACCATATTTTTTCAGTCTGTATACTGAGCAAATAATCCAAGAAGCTGGATTATATGAACATGGAATCAGGATTAGAAAAAGACTCATTAACAGTGTTCGATCTGCAGATAATACAACCTTGCTTGCTGAAAGCAAAGAGGACCTGAAATACTGATGAAAAGCAAAGACTACAGAGTTCAATATGGATTCAACCTCAAAATAAAATTAAAAATCTCAATAATTGGACTAATGAACAACATCATGATAAACAGAGGAAAGATTAAAGCTGACAAGATTTTAATTTTTTTTGACTGCATAATCAATGCTCATGGAAACAGTAGTCAAGAAATCAACCTATGTATTGCATTGGGGAAACATGTTTTAAAATGTTCAAATGCAAAGATGTTGCTTTGATATCTAAGGTGTGACTGACCTAAATCATAGTATTTTCAATTGTCTCATGTTAATGCAAAAGCTGGACAATAAATAAAGAAGATAGCAAAATAATTGATGCATTTGAATTATGGTGTTGATGAAGAATATTAAACATATCATGGACTGCCACAACAAGGAACAAATCTTTCTTGGAAGAAGTACAGCCAGAATATTCCTTAGAAGCAAAGATGAGTATTGTCTCATGTACTTTGGACATGTTATCAGGATGGAACAGTTCCTAAAAAAAAGGCATCATGCTTGATAAATAGATGTTATTGCTAAGTGCTGTTGAGTCAGTTCTGACTCAGAGTGACCCTCTATAGGGTTTCCAAGAAGCAGTTTCTGGGTTTGAACCACCAACCTTTTCATTGGCAGTCCGGTGTTTATCCTATAGCACCATACCAGGAATCCAACAACAAAGATGAATATCCACAATGAAATGGGCTGGATCTGTGGCTTCAGAAATGAGCTCAAACATAGCAACAATGGTGAGGGTAGTTCAGGACACACCAGTGTTTCCTTCTGTTGTGAATAAGGTTGGTATGATTCAGAAGCAACTCCAAGAAACTTAACAACAACAATAAAACAAACTATATGCTTTGCATTTGCTTTATACTCTTAATTGTTTTAATTTGCCTAGAAAGTCTTTACTAAAGAGACTGCAGTAATGTTTTTATGCCACAGAAAAATATACAATTTTATCTTTTTCTTTTCTGATAAACTTCATCTCAGCTTTTTTTTAAAATAAAACTTTATTTTTCTAATTTTAAAATTATTTTAAATGGGGAATGAGAGCAATTACGTGTGGGTGCCTTTAGCTGTCCTCTTCCACTTAAAAGAAAAAAAAAGAGAGAGAAAGAAACAGTGTTTCTATTGCAATCCAATGAAATGTGAAGAAATTTTAAGATTCAGAAAGAAAACTTGTCATCACAAATACATTTTCACACCTGTTATAATTATGCAATTTATTATCAAGAGCCAATGATCCTGAAGGAGGAAGTCCAAGGTGCACTGAAGGAATTGGCAAAGAACAAGACACCAGGAATTGATGGAATAAAAATTGAAATATTTCAAGAAAGTGAGGCAGCACATGAGGCACTCACTCATCTCTGCCAAGAAATTTGGAAGACAACTATCTGGCCGACTGATTGGAAGAGGTCCATATTTGTGCTCATTCCAAAGAGAGGTGACCCAACAGAATGCGGAAATCATAGCACAATCTCTTTGATATCCCATGTGAGTAAAGTTTTGCTAAAGGTAATACAGAAATGGCTACAATCATACATTGACAGAGAACTTCCAGAGGTTCAAGCCAAATCAGAAGAGGACATGGAATGAGGGATATCATTGCTGATGTCTGATAGATCTTGGCTGAAAGCAGAGAATATCAGAAAGATGTTTACCTGTACTTTATTGACTATGCAAAGGCTTTTGCTCAATGGGCTAAGTGAGACAGAGGTAAATAATGATATATGAACAACTTGAGAACAACAAAGTTCTGTGATACAGAGATCGAGCCATGGTTGGAATGTGGAAAAGGGGGGAACAATATTAAGATGCTTGTCTGTCTTTTGAATCTTGGTTTTCCTTGCATTATATTATAAAATAGACACTGGAGGGGGAGAGAAAG
>NW_006408773.1:1219043-1219734 GCF_000296735.1 Chrysochloris asiatica | reverse complement strand
GAAGCCCAGTTAATACCACTATTATTCAAATTTATGCACCAACCACTAAAGCCAGTGAAGATGAAATAGAAGAATTCTACCAACTTCTTCCATCTTATTTAATTCTACTTATCTTTGTGACAGAGATGACCTGCCTTGTCAAATGATTTCCCTTTGAAAAAGATAAAGGTCATTTTCACTCTATCCTCTAGCCTACAGAAATGCCAGCGACTCTCAAGAAAAAGCAACCTTATCCTGCCTGTATTGAACTAAAACTTGTCCAGAGAAGCCTCATAGATACCATGAGCCAAGTGAATTTTAGAAATGAATACTGAGTGACAGAATCAATTCAAACAACTTCTACCATGTTAAGAAACCTTGGTAGCGAAGTGGTTTAAGAGCTGAACTGCTAACTGCAAGGTCAGTAAGTCGAATCTACCAGTTGCTCTGCAGGAGAAAGATTAGGCTTTCTTCTCCCCTAAAGAAGTATCACCTCGAAAACCCTATACAGGGTAGCTATAAGTTGGAACCGAATCGGTGGCACACAACCACTACCACTACCGATACCATATTGGCCAGATTAATGCAATCCCTTTCTCTTTTCCTTTGTAGTGAATTGAATTGTGTATCCCAAAATATGATCTTGAATTTGTCCCTTCTGAATTTAGAGATCATCTGAAGAACAGATTTGCTGAATTAAACACTAAAGACC
>NW_006408773.1:1214217-1218540 GCF_000296735.1 Chrysochloris asiatica | reverse complement strand
CCAAAGTGCATTGAAAGAAGTGGCAAAGAACAAGGCACCAGGAATTGATGGAATAAAAATTGAAATCTTTCAGGAAAGTGAGGCGGCACAGGAGGCACTCTCTGCCAAGAAATTTGGAAGACAACTGTCTGGCCGACTGATTGGAAGAGATCAAAGTAATGACTAGTGATAAATAAGTCAGAATTATTTATCTGGGCTCTCCCACCCTTGCTGGGAGGCAGGCCCCACCGGTCAGGCCACTACTGTCCTGGCTTAGGTGCCCTGCAGGCTGAGGGCAAGGGCCTGCAGGAGGGCATTCCTCTGCACTCAGTCCACCTCTGCAGACCTGGCCTGCCCGTCTCTGGAAGCATGGGCCCTGGCCTGCTTCCCTACACAGTGGGAGCTGTAAGCTAACCCGTGGACCTGGGCCCCCCCACCCTGTCTACTTCCAGATGATCTCTGTTTACCTGGGTCAGCTCACCTAGGTCCTCCTCACCACCCTGCCCAGAGGACTATGGCTCTGGGCCAACAGGGGCAGCTGCCCAGCAGACTTCATCCAGGGCACAAGGACAGGGTCTGTGCCAGACAGAGTCCAGCTATGCCGGGGACCTGGTGCTGGGGAGGTGGGCTGTGCCATCACACCCTCGCTGGAGAGTGATATGGGGGCCCCCCCTCTCTGCCCACCAGGTGGGACTGTACTGTATGATTCTGTCATTGTAATATAAATACAGATTTTATACCTCAAAAAAAAATTCAATAGAATATTTAGAGATACATAATAGCAGAGAGGTGAAAATGAATGCTGTATGTTTAGTGGATGAAAGGAACTCAGAGCTGATGATTATAGAAAAGATGAATACATTTCTTTCATAGGCATTCTTCTTTATAGCTATGAAGAACTTTTTTTTTTTTTAATGTTTTATTGTGAATTATGTGATAGTTTACATGGAAGAACATTAGTTACACAACCATCCTATTGTATACTGTTTCATTGCCATGGTTACAATCTCCTGCATCCATCATCAACCAACCATAAGGTATAGCTTGCAAGCGTACCCCCCCACCCCCGGCATCAGCACACAAACCCTCCCCCTCTCTGGATCTAAAGTCCCCAGCTGCTCCATCTCTCTACGTCATCTCTGCCTCCATCTCTGGTGTCACTGCTTCTCTGGTAGTGTCCTGCTCTCCACTTTTCCCCTTGATGGTCCCAGGGACCTCTGTTCCTAGACTGCAAAGTTAATCACTCCCAGCCTTGTACAAAACGTTTATCATTGCATTTCCAACCCTCACAAGCAGTCTTGATAACAATTATTCACTATTGTATCACAAGAGACCTATCTGCATTTCCTTTTATCAGCCCCACCTACACAGATTGGATACTACTCAGTGGAGATTCTACCTCCCTCCAAACCCTCTGGATCTAGATTCCTTCTTGAAAGCTTGTAAGCCAGTCACTTCTTGCCTTTAAAGACCACTTCCCTCATTTTGGGTAGCCAATGTCCAAGTTGCCCATCCCTGTCTACTCTGTGTATGGACAGGGTGGGAATGATCCTTGCTGTAAAGATTTGTTCCCTCATTTGAGCTACTGCATCCATAGGTGTAGGTCAAATTCATCAAACTGTACCAGATTACTCTTTTTTTCTCCTCTTCTTACTTCTTCTAGTTGAGCTCTGATCATCCAGTCATTGAAGCCAGGTCAAGTGGCTATTATCTGCAAGTGTGGGTGTTTTTATGCATATGCCCTGCTTCTTATCAGATGGAGGTTTCACTCTCCACTCTAGTCTTCTGTGGCTAAGTCACTGACTTTGGGCCCAAGAATCCCCAGGTCTTGCGTCTCCACCTGGGTTCACAGGAGTCTATTGAACATTGTAGGGCTTAGCACACAACTTCATTGCTGTTTTGCCCTCACTTCCCCTTATCTGAGATGAACGTGGTCACCAATCAGAGTGTGTATCCTCATTGAGTCTTAGTCTTGGAAGGGGGTTTGCTCTGAGGGGACCCGACCACTTACCTTGAAGTCTCCTGGGTAAGCAACTTGCTTGTTCTTGTAGTAATTAGTCGGTCTGCCTATATTGTTTTATATTTTTTTCTGTCAGTCTTTCTTCCAAGAAGTATCTTCTGTTTTTGTAGCCACTCCAGGCTGGTCAGCTTGTACTTTCAAGTGGAAATTTCCTACCTCTGAAGATTCTGGATGCTAATCAGGATCCCACCTATATTCTTATGTAATGCAGAGGCTTTGCAGGAAGCCTCCTTCACTAGGCACTTTGTAGTCCCATTTTAGATATTCCACTCAGGTATAGACAGAAGACGGACTTACAAGCTTTCTATGGTGATATTTCTGGCTATTCCTTTCTCTCTTCCTCCAGTGTCTATTTTATAATGGTATGCCAGGGAAACCAAGTTTCATAAGATAGCCAAGCATGTTAGCATTACTTCCTCCCTTTTCCCTATTCCAACCATGTCTCAATCCCTGTATCCCAGAGCCCTGTTGTTCCAAGTTTGTGCATATGTAATTATTTTCCTCTGTCCCACTTAGCCCATGCAAACCTGCCTAATTGTTTTCCCATCCACTTTGTTCTTCCACTCCCCTTCCCCCTCTTGTATATTGTCCCCCTCCCTGGCATCCAAACTATCCTGTGTCTATTCCCTCCCCTGTGCTCCACCTTTCCCTCATTCCCATTATCCCACCCCTCACTTCCCATAGCCAGCAAAGAATCACCTCCCCCCTCCCCTTTAGTATGGGTTCTTTTTCTTAGTCTTTTATGGTAGTGGTTCTATGCAGTATTTCTCATTTTGTGACTGACTAATTTCACTCAACACAATGTCCTCAAAGTTCATCCATGTTATGTGATAGCTTACAGCTTCCTTGTTTTTCTTCAAGGTAGCATAATATTCCATTGTGTGCATGTACCACGATTTGTTTATCCATTCTTCAGTTGATGGGCACTTTGGCTGTCTCCATCATTTGCTACGGTAAATAGTGCTGCTATGAACATTAGTATGCATATATCTACTCGTGTTATGGCTCGTATTTCTTGTGGGTAAATACCAAGTAGAGGAATTTCTGGATCATATGAAAAACCTTTTTGAGGAGAAAGAATACAATCCACTTTCTTACATTTTTTTTTCCTTTTGTTGTTGTTATGTACCATGGAGTCGGTTCCAACTCATAACTACCCTATACAGGGTTTACGAGGCTGTAATCTTTATGAGCAGAAAGCCTCATGGTTATCCCATGGAACAGCTGGTACTTTTGATCTGCTGATCTTGTGGTTCACAGCCCGATTCATAACCACTATGCTACCAAAGGGGCATCTAATTCAAACTCTGGCATCCTGATGATTTTCCCAGTGAGAAAAGTACTTCAACTCACATCAAATAAGGCTACACTTATGGTATTTTGACTTAATTCTAAAGACCAATTATGAGCTGAATCTTATTAAAAATTAATTATAATGGCAAAGCTCTGATACCAAATCAGATATCTGGAAATTTAGCACAACCTTTACATTTCATTTAATAATCTTAGACCTATGAATAATTTCCATATCACACTGTCATACTTGATTTGCTGTTGTTGTGTCCTTGGGGCCATATAGGGTAGGTTAATGTCATCCCATGGGGTTTTCTAAGCTATAATCTTTATGGAAGATGATTTCCAGATCTCTCCCCACCCCCCTTAAAGTGACTGGTAGACTTGAACTGCTGACCTTTTGATAAGCAGGCAGGGAGTTAACCATTGCAAATCAGGGCTCATTGACTGGGTTAGGGTGGACTCTAAATCCAATAACTTGTGTCCTTATATGAAGGTCCTGTGAAGAGAGAGGCAGGCAGAGGATTTAATGGATTGTTGGAAAACACCAGAAGTTAGGAAAGAAACATGAAAAATTCTTCAGATATTCCAGCAGGCACCAACCCCCCTGACAATTGGATTTTAGACCTCTGACCTCCAAAATTGTAAAAGAATACATTTCTTTTGTTTTAAGCAACCTAGTTCATGGTAATCTATTATGGCTGTTGTTATTGTTGCTGTTGTTGTTGCTAAGTGCAGTCAAGTTGGTTCTGATTCATAGCACAACAGAATGAAACACTGCATATTCATGCACAATCGTCATAATTTTAATGTTTGAGTCCATTGTTGTTTTCACTGTGTCAGTTCATGTTGTTGAGGGTCATCCTGTATTGCATTATTCCTCTACTTTACGAAGATGATGTCCTTCTCCAGGGACTGGTCCCTCCTAACAATGTTGTTGTTGTTGTTGTTGTTGTTGTTGTTGTTGTTGTCAGGTGCCATCAAGTCGGAACCGACTCATAGCGACCCCATGCACAGCAGAACAAAACAAT
>NW_006408773.1:1206811-1213092 GCF_000296735.1 Chrysochloris asiatica | reverse complement strand
TTTTTTTTTTGTACTGCATATTTACCTAATTTCTCCACTGCTGCTTTCAAAAGTGTTGATTTTGGATCCAAGCAAAATGAAGTCTTTGACAACTTTAATCTTTTCTCCATTTACCATGTTGTTATTCATTGGTCCAAGGAGTGAATTGGCTCTGTAAGATTAACACTGGGCTAGAAACTGCAAGGTCAGTGGTTTGAGCCCACCATCCTCTCTTCAGGACAAAGATGAGGCTTTCTGCTACTGCAAAGATTTACAGCATCGGTAGAATTGGTGATGGTGGTGGTGAAGATGGTAGTGGTGTGCTGTAGAGTCAGTTCTATCTCATAGCAACCACCCATAGGGTTTCTGAGGTTGTAAATCTTTACAGGACCAGAAAGCCTCATATTTCTCCCTCAGAATGGCTGGTAGTTTCAAACTGCTGACCTTGAGGCAAGCAGCCTAACTCATAACCACTTACACTACCAGAGCTCCTTCAGAAATATTGTTGTTGTTGTTAGGTGCCATCGATTCGGCACTGACTCTCAGCGACCTTATGCACAGCAGAACAAAACACTGCTGGATCCTGGGCAAACCTCACTACTGTTGCCACGCTTGAGTCCATTGATGCTGCCACTTGAACAATCCATCTCACTGGGGGTCTTCCTTTTTTTCCCTGACCCTCCACCTTACCAAACATGATATCCTTCTCCAGAGATTGGTCCCTCTTGACAATATGGATGAAGTATGAGAAACAAAGTTTGGCTATCTTGGCCTCCAAGGAGCACTCTGGCTGCACTCCTTCCAAAACGGATCTTCCAAAATAGAAACATTAAACAGGGTCATTATGAGTCAGAACTGACTCTAGGACACTGGACAACAACAATTTATTGGTCCACTTGTGAGGATTTCTGTTTCTTTACAAAATCTTTGATCTTGATCAGTAAATATTTCAAGTTCTTTTCTTACTCTGGCAAGTAAAGTTGTGTTATCTGCATATCATGCATTGTTAATGAGTCTTCCTTCAAATCCTGATGTCAAGTTCTTCTTCATATAATCCGGTTTCTTGGATTACTTGTTCGACATAAAGATTGAATAAGTATGAAGCATACTGTTCCTGATGTTAAACCATTCAGTATCAATCTATTCTGTTTGAATGATTGCCTCTTAGTCTATGTACAGGTTCATTATGAGCACAATAAAGTGTTTTTAAATACCCAGTCTTTAGAATATTATCTATAGTTTCTTATGATCCACATTCCAATAGCTTTTCTAATTCAATAAAGTACAAATAAATATTTTTCAGGTATTCTCTGTTTTTGACTAAGATCCAGTTGACATCAGTTCCATGCCCCCTTATGATTTGGATTTGAATTTCTTGCAGCTACTAGTCACTGTGCTGCACCAATAGTTTTTAAATTATCTTTATCAAAATTTCACTTGCATGTGATATCAATAATACTGTTAGATGATTTTCTCATTCCATTAGTCAACTTTCTTTGGAATGGCCATAAATATGAATCTCTTCCAATCAGTAGCTGTCTTCAAAATCTCTTGGCACAGATGAATGAGTGTACTAAAACTTACATCAGTTTGTTGAAATACTCCAATTTGTATTCCATCAATTCTTGAAGCCTTATTTGCGCCAGTAACTTCAGTGCAGCTTGCACTTCTTTCTTCAATACAATTAGTCTTTGATGATATGTTACCTCTTGAAATAGTTGAATATTGAACAATTTGGTAACTAACAATCCCGATCGAGTCCTCAAGAAATTAGCTGAATAACAACCAAAACAGCCAGCAGTAAGAATGAATCCACACTTTCAATATGACTGGCAATTCCCAGCATAATCTTGCCCTTACCCACCTCTTTTCTTCCCAACTCTCTCCATCACAATTAACACTACAGTCACAGCTGATTGATTTCAGTTTCTAATACAAGTCATGTTTTCTTTTGCTTGTTGTTGTTATTAAGTGCCTTCGAGTTGGTTCCAACCCATAGTGACTCTGCATAGAGTTTCCAAGGAGCGACTGGTGAGCTTGAACCACCAAACTTGTAGTTCAATTGGCTTTGAATTCCGGCACATTAACCCACAGTGCCACACCAGGACTCTTGCTTAGAGATCTGTATATATGCTATCTCTATTTGAAATGTTTTCCCTGACACTTCTTTATTATAACAATAGGTTTCATTGTAAACAACTCTGCTGTAGAGATATGTTTCTGTATTCTACTATAAGTTAAGAATCTTGGTGTGGTGCTGTAGGGTAAGCACAGAACCGCAAGGGCAGTTTGAACTGCAGGGTTGGCAGTTCAAGCTCACAGCCACTCCTCAGAAACCCTATACAGGATCGCTATGAGTTGGAACCAACTTGATAGCACATAACAACAACAACAACAACAACTATATGTTAAGTCCCCTGGCTCGGTACTCCAGTAGCACTCTGACCTTCCCATCCCATTGCACCCATCATACATTGCCATAATTACATGGTGCCCATATTCATGGTGTTGTAAGATAAACACAGGACTGCCAGCCACAATGATGTAGGATAAACACAGGACTGCCAGTCACAATGATGTAAAGATAACAGAAAAGTGCTACATCTTTGCTACTGATGAATAGATCTTTGATTCATGGCAATCCCATGCAAACTCATGCTCAGTACTACATCATCCTCATGATTGGTTGCAGATTAAATCATTGTGTTCCTGAATAACTTTTTGGCTGATAGAAAGAGGTAGGTTTCAGTCTTTTGTCTTAGTCATACTAATTCTGTTTCTTCAAATTATGACATAGGTTGTGGGGTTCCCGTTTATAATCATCCCAATGGTCTGTGCTCCTAATGGACAAGCATATAATTAATACTTACGCAAAGATTATTATTGTTAAAACTTATTTTTAAAACTATTTGGTTTCAAAAGGTTTGTGAAAAATTCCATTATCTTTTTTTAATGTTTTTATTGTGAATTGAGTGATCATTTACATGGAAGAACATCTGTTTTGTATTCATCTTATTGTATTTCATTTCATTGCAATGATTACAATCCCCTCCATGCATCATCATTCCACAGTATTTGCTTCTATTCCCTCTATTTTATTTTTTTTTTAATGTGCACAAAAAAACTCAGGAATATATAATCATTTAAACAATCAAAGGGCACATTCTGCAAGTCTGCCTCCTGGAAGCCAGCACATAGCCTTTCTCTTTCCATGAGTCTGGAGTCCTCAGCTGCTCTATCTCTCCATGTCATCATCTTTGCTTCCAACTCTGTTGTTGTTGTTTCTTTGTTGCTGTTTCTTTGTGTAGAGTCCCACATTCTACTCCTGCTCTTCTCCCTTGACGGTCATAGGATCCTTTGCTACTGGACTCTAAGATTATCTACTCCCCCTTTTTGGGACAAATCTTCTACTTCTACACTTGTGACAATCATAATTAATCATGATAACAATTACTCACTATTGAATCATAAGAATAGTTTCCCCATCTCCTTTCACCAAAACTGTCTAGACAAGATGAAATTTATTCAGTGGGAATTCTACCTTCCCCTGCACACTCTAACACTGAACTCCCTCTTGAAAGCTTGTAAGCCAGTCACTGTGAGCCTTTTTAGCACCCCATTTTACATAGACAATATCTAATTTGCCCTTTCCTATCAACCCTGTGTACAGAAGGTATAGTATTGATCTTTGATGTGAAGATTCCTCCCCTTTCACTTGGTATTTTAAGTTATTACATCCATAAGTATAGGTCAAGTTTCTCAAATTGTAGCAATTTTCACTTGTTTCCTTTATCAATTTTTTTTAATCTTCCTTTAGTCGAGTTCTGATCATCAATCCATCAAAACTAGGTCAAATGAGTACTATCTGCAAGTTTGGCTGTTCCTGTGTTTCTCCCCTCACTTCATATCAGCTGGATGCTTCACTCTCAGCTCTAACCCTTTGTGACTATGTCCTTGTTTGTGGGCTCAGGAATTCCTAGATCTCACCATACTTCAGATCAACCAGCTATTCCTCCTCTCTCTGCCATCTACAGGTTGTTGGGAGTCTATCCCCTACCCTGTACTCTACTGTCTCCCTCTCTCCCACCCTTGTTAACCAACAAATTCCATTATAGTTTAATTAGATTTTCCAATGAACTTTTGAAGCCTCTTCATGTATCTGCACCACTTCATCAATTTCATACTGTCTGTCACTTTTATTTAAGAATTTATTATTTTTCTGTGCACAAAACTTCATTAACTTTCTACAAAATGGAAGCGAAATGGCCCAAGCCTCCTATCGTTACACTGAATATCTGCAGATTTCAACTGGTGATGCATCACACTTAGAATTTTAATTATAATTAAAATAACAACCAGTTAAATTAACTATAAAAGAACTGAATGGTAAAGTGCCATAAAATGAATGATTTCTTCTATGGGATGAAACAATTGCTACCAGTCTCTGGACTATTACTAAAAAATCTGTATTTTCTCTTCATTTGTGGTGTTATTGCTGTTGTTTTTGTTAGGTGCTGTCAAATTTGACCCACCTTGTATGCAACACAATGAAACAGTGACCGGTCCTGCACCATCCACATAACTGTTGTTAAGCTTAAGCACATTGCTGCTGTCACTGTGCCAATCTATTTTGTTGGAGATCTTCTTCATTTTTGCTGAACCTCCACTTTATTTTTTTCCTGGTTATATGGCCGAATTATGAGAGACAAAGATTTGCCATTCTGGCTTCTAAGAAATATTATGACTGTAGTTTTTCTGACAAAACATTTGTTTGTTCTCTTAGAAGTCCACGATACTTTTAATATTCTTTTGTACTATTTAATTCAAATGCATCAATTTTTAAGGTCTTCCTTGTTCACTTTTCAACTTTCACATGAATATGAAGCCATTAAAAAATACTATGGCTTTGGTTAGGTGGACCTTAGTCAAACATGTTTGCTCTTCAACGCTTCTAACAGGTATATGTTGCAAATTTTCCTCATGCAATATGTCATTTTATTTATTGACTGCTACGTCCATGTGTGTTGATGGTTGATACATGTGAAATGAAGTCCTTGACAACTTCAACTTTTTCTCAATTTATCATGATGTTATTTATTGGTCCAGTGGTGAGAATTTTTATTATCTGTACATTGAGGTTCAACCCATACTGAAGGCTGTGGTCTTTGATCTTCATCAGTAAGTATTTTATCTATAGATGTAGTCACATTGATTTCTGTGTGTTCCATATGGTATAGTTATCATTATGTTCTTTTATAAAGGTATTTGAAATGAAATGAGTAATTCTCTAAAATTCTATTATATGATCTCCATCATTATTTTGAACACCAAAGCCATATTTTCCAACTAGTTATCCTTCCTCTTTGTTTCCAAACTTTGCATTCCAATCTCAATAATGATCAATATGTCTTGATTGCATGTTTGATCAATTTCATACTAAATGAGTTGATATAATTCTTCAGTTTCTTCATCATTGACTTTAGTGGTTGATGACTAAATTTGAAAAAGAGTGGTAGTAACTGGTCTTCTTTGTAGGTGTATAGATATTATCCTATCACAGACAGCATTATACTTCAAGATAGATTGTGAAGTGTTCTATTTGATGATGAATGTGATGCAATACCTCTTCAATTTATCATTACAGGCACAGTAAACTGTATTTAAAATGGCTACTATCAGTCCATTTCAGCTCACTAATGCCTTGTGTGTCACTATGCATAAGTACTGTATCACAGTTAGCTTTTGATCAAAAGGCCAGTGGTTCTAATTCACCAACCTCTCGTCAGAATTCCTTTAAAGGGTCTCTGTGAGATGGAACTGACTTGATGGCATTTAACAACAACAACAATGACTTCTGCACTGCAAATACCATTTTGAAACATCATGAAAGACAATTAGACACATGGACTTCTCTAGATGCAATACACAGAAACAAAATTATGGAAAGAGGTAATGGAAAAGCTTCATATCATCAGCCAAAACAAGGCCAGTGGCAGACTGTGGAACAGACCATCAATTGTGCATATGCAAGTTTTGGTGGAAGCTGAAAAAATTAAAACAAGTCTATGAGAGCAAAAATATGACCTTGAACATATTCCACCTGAATTTAGAATCTATCTCAAGAACAGATTTGATGTATTAAAAACTAATGAATGAAGACCAGAAGACTTGTGGTATGACATCAAGAACAGCATACAGGAAGAAACCAAAAGGTCACTTTCAGCGATCAAGGCTGTATCATCTGCAGATCGCAGGTTTTTAA
The DNA here is from genome assembly GCF_000296735.1 of Chrysochloris asiatica. NCBI lineage: Eukaryota > Metazoa > Chordata > Mammalia > Afrosoricida > Chrysochloridae > Chrysochloris > Chrysochloris asiatica. Next base: position 1,206,851 of record NW_006408773.1, on the reverse strand, counting down.
TGAGTCTATCTCCAATCCTGATGCCACATTTTTCTTCATA
>NW_006408773.1:1198267-1205719 GCF_000296735.1 Chrysochloris asiatica | reverse complement strand
ATGTCATCCCACAACTCTTCTGGTCTTCGGTCTTGAGTGTTTAATGTATCAAATCTGTTATTCAGATGATCCCTAAATTCAGGTGTGATATATTCAAGGTCATATTTTGGCTCTTGTGGTATTGTTTTCATTTTCTCAAGCTTCAGTTTGAATTTGCATATGAGTGATTGGTGGTCTGTTCCACAGTCTGACCTTGGTCTTGTTTTGACTTATGATATGGAGCTCCATTTTCTCTTACCACAGATGTAGTTAATTTGATTTCTATGTATTCTGTCTGGTGAGGTCCATGTGTATAGTTGTCTTTTATGCTGTCTAAAGAAGGTATTTGAAATGAACAAATCATTGAGTTTGTAGAATTCTATCATGCGTTCTCCAGCACTATTTCTACTACCAAGGTCATATTTTTCAACTTTTGATCCTTCTTCTTTACTCCCAACCTTTGCATTCCAATCACCACTAATGATATCTTGATTGCATGTTTCATCAATTTCAGATTGAATAAGTTGATAGTATTATTATACTTCAAATTCACTGGCTTTAGTGGTTAGTGCACACATTTGAATAATAGTGGTATTAAGTAGGCTTCCCGGTAGGTGCATCATATTATCCTATCACAGAGAACGTTGTATCTCATCACTGATCTGGATATGTTCTTTTTGACAATGAATGCAACACCATTCCTTTTCAACTTGTCATTTCCAGCATAGTAAATCCTGTGGTCATCAGATTCAAAATGATTGGTATTGGCCTTGAAAGCTAGAAGCCAAAAAAAGGGAATTGGAGTCTTACTCATATTTTGCTTTTTCTTTCTGTCGATTATAGATTTTAGTGACCAATATGTTGTTGTTGTTGTTTTGTGGAGGTCTCTTTTCACCTTGGAAGGGGGGCTCTTTCTCTTCTTACCTTGCTCAAGATAAACAGCAATTGCAGTCATACATCCAAGCTATAAAATCCCACCATCCAGACAAAAACTAATGCCAGCTGCTATACAATAGAAAACTCTAACTAGCCAACACCTGATAAAATCACTCTGAGTTGAGTAAAAAAAGAAGTGAAAAGAGAAACTTATCTCTTGATCTCATTTACCAGGATGCAGTCAGGAAGCTTAATAACACACCAAAACACATTCATCTAATTATTGAAAATTCAATAGTACCACAAATCCCTAAAAAGCAACAGGAAATTTCTGCTCTTGTCCAGAAACAAGATAGCGTAGCTCATTCAAATCAGTTGGAGGTAAACCTACAATTCTCATTGAAAGGATGGCAGGCTTTAGAACTGCCTGATAAAGAATTCAGTAGAATAATATTGAGATGCATCCAAATGTTTCACAGAAAGGTTGAGAAAAATAAAGAAGTCAGAAAAGTGCTACAGGAGCCATCACATAAGTTAGACACATTATTGGAAACCATTCTAAATCTGCAAAACAGAGATTCAGAGGATTAATGCCAAAATATCAATAATGGACAATACACTAAAAGGGCAAAGGAGTAGACTTGAAAGGGTGGAAGCCAGAATCAGTAAGCTTGAGGACAAATCTCTGAATTCTGATAAAATAGAAGAGCAGACAGAGAAAAGAATTTTAAAAATCTGAAGAAAGTCTAAGATATATGTGGAAGCAACAACATGAAGAAAAATAACATAAGGGTTATTGAAGTTACAGAACCACAAGTATCACAGAAGACCATAGTAGAGATACTTGAAAAGCTATTGGTAGAAATTTTCAATAACATCCTGAAAGAAGATATGATTAGAATTCAAGAAGCTGAATGAACAGCAGGTAGGATAGCTCACAAAAGTAAATCAGCAAGACACGAAAATCAAACTCTCTAAAATGAAAATGAGAATCCTGAAAGAAGCTAGGGAAAAGAGAAGTGTTACATACAGAAGCAAGCAAATAAAATAAAACTCTAATCCCTCAGCGGGAACCATGCAGACAAGAAGGCAATGAGGAGACATATATAAAACCCTGAAGGAAAAAAAAAAGGAAAAAGAAAAAAATCTATGTTCCCAATGAAAGAGCCCCAAATCATATAAAGTAATTATATAGAAATGAAGAGACCAAACTACAATAATAATGCGAGATGTGAACATTTGCACATACCATTTTCTAAAAAGGATAGTATACAGAGCATTCAAACTACAACAGCACAATACATATTCTTTTCCAGTGAACATGAAATTTCTACAGAATATATCATGTATTATGCCACAAAATAAGCCTCCATAAATTTACAAACATCAAATACCACAAAACATCTTTTCCGTAGTGGCTACGAATCGGACTGCGAACCTTAAGGTCAGCGGTTCGAAACTACCAGCCGCTCCGAGGGAGAAAGATGAGGCTTTCTACTCCCGTAAAGATTTACACCCTCGGAAACCCTGTACAGGGTCGCTATGGGTCGGACCCGACTCGATGGCACTCAACAACAACAACAACAACATGCTATAAATTTAGAAATCAAAAATAGGAAGACTGAGGAAATTAATTCAAGTACATGGAGACTAAATATCATCCTGTTTAAAAGTGACTGGGTAATGTAAAGAAAACAAAAATCCTCACCACTGGACCAATTAACATTCATCTAAATGGAGAAAAGTTTGAAGTTGTCAATGATTTCATTTTGCTTGGATCAATTCAAGGAAGCAGCTGTCAAGAAATCAAATGGTGTATTGCATTGGACAAATCTGCTGCACAAAACCTCTTTAAATTGTTGAAGAGCAATGAAGTCAGTTTGATTACTAAGTTTCACCTAACCCCAACCATGATATTTTCAGTATCCTCATATACACGCAAAAGTTGGACAGTGAATAAGGAAGGCAATAAAAGAATAGATGCAGCTGAGTTATGGTGTTGGAGGAGAATATTAAATGTACCTTGGACTGCCAAAAGAACAAATAATCTGTGTTGGAAGAAGTACAGCAAGAATACTCCTTGGAAGCCAGGATGGTCAGACTTTGTCCCTCATACATTGGACATATTGTCAGGAGGAACCAGTCTCTGGAGAAGAACATTATGTTTGGTAAAGTGGAGGGTCCGAGAAAAAGAGGAAGATGCCCAACAAGATGGATTGGCACAGTGACAGCAACAATGAACTCAAACATAGCAATGATTGTGAGGTTGATGCAGGACTAGTCAGTGTTTCATTCTGTTGAGCATAGAGTTGCTTGCTATCAATCATACCAACTCGATGGAACATAACAACAACAACCACAAGAAGTAAGATATCCCACACCTCTGTGTTTATTTACCTGACCCTTTACCCAAGCCATGCCATGAGGAAAATGTTTTGATCAGTGTGTTTTAAGTTGCCATAGAACAGAATGTAATGCTGCCTGGCCCTCTTGCGTATAGTGTCACAATCAGAATTTAAAGATGTAACCATTCCTTTAAAAAAAGAAAAAAGCGGCTAGGTAGTAGAACAAATACAAGGTGAGATTACAAAATCCCTAGACCCAAAGGAGTTTAGTTTAAGTGTGTGTGTGGGAGAGTCCTCACTGAATAGTTTTCATCCTATCTAGATGTGTCCGGGGAAAGTATGTAGGGTTAGGATTCTGGTGATTCAATAGTGAATAATTGTTATCCTGACTAATTGTGACTGTCACAACTGTAAAGCTAGAGATTCTGTAACAAAAATGGGGGAGCAGTTAACCTTACAGCTCAGAAACAGAGGCCCCTAGGACTATCAAGCGAGAAGACCACAGGCTGAATGAGGGACCCTATCCAGAGAAGCAGCAATACCAGATATGGAGGCAGAGATAAGGACATGGAGAGAGGGAGCATCTGAGGATTCCAGAGTCATGGAAAGAGAGTGACTGGGTGCTGGCGATCAGAAGGCAGCCTTGCAGAATGTGACTTTTGGTTGTTTAAATTTTTATATATTCTTGAGTGTTTTTGTGTACATCCCCTCCACACACAAAACAGCAACAACAACAACAGCAACAAAAGAGGGAATGGAAGCAAAACTGTTGAATGTTGATGAAAGGAGGAGATTGTAATCATTGCAATGAAACAATGGTATAAATCTGATGTTCTCCCATGTAAAATATCACTCTGTTCACAATAAAAACATAGAAAAGAAAAAAAAAATCCATACACAAAAATATACTGTGAAATCACAATATACCAAAATCTTTGGGACACAACAAAAAGTGCTGAGAGGATAATAATTGCCCTTATACAAAAAGAAGAAAGAACAAAAGCAAACACATTTAAAAAGCATCTCCAACAATTAGAAAGAGATGACAACGTGAACCTACAGACACAAGAAGAAAAAAAATAATGAAGACTAGAGCAGAAATAAATGTACTAAAATCCAAAAAATCTATATAAAGAATCAACAAAAGAAGAAGGTGGTTCTTCTAAAGGATTAATTACATTGACAAATCATTGGCAAACCTAACAAAAGAAAAGAGTTAGAAGGCATAAATAACATGCATAAGAAACCACATGGGAGAAATCACAACAGAACCAATGGAAATAAAATGGATAACAGAATACTATGAAGCTTGAGGACATTATGTTGAGTGAAATTAGTCAGTCAAAAATGGAGAAATACTGCATAGGACCACTACTGTAAAAGACTAAGAAAAATAACCCATACTAAGGGGTGAGGATTCTTTTATGGCTACCAGGATGTGGGGTTTGGGGTTAAGGGAGGGTGAAGGCTAGGGAAAAGACACAGGATAGTTTGGGTACATGGGAAGGGGAGCAATACACAAGAAGGGGGAGGAGAATTGAATAGCAAGGCAGATGGGAGAAATTTTAGGCAGGTTTGCATGGGATAAGTGGACAAAGGAAAATAATGACATATTCACAACCTTGGAACAACAGGTCTCTGGAATACAGGGATTGAGACATGGTTGGAAAGGGCAAAAGGGGTGGAGGGATAATGTTAAAATGCTTGGTGTCTTTTGATTCTTGATTTCCCTGGCATGGCATTATAAAACAGACATTTGAGAGGGACAGAAAGGAATAGCCAGAAATATCACCTTAGAAAGCTTGTAAGTCCATCTTCTACCTATAATTGAATGGAATAACTAAAATATGACTACAATATGCCCTGTGAAGGAGGCTTCCTGCGGGAGCTTCTACATTACCTAAGAACATAGTTGGAATCATGACACCATCCAGAATCTACTGAGGTGGTAAATTTCCACTTGAAATGACAAGCAGACCAGTCTGGAGCAGCTAGAAGAACAGAAGACACTTCTTGAAACAAAGACCAACAGGAAAAATACAAAACAAAACAATAGTGGCAGTCCAAGTGACTACTACAAGAACAAACAAGTTGCTCACCTAGGAGATATAAAGGCAAGTGGTTGGGTCCTCTCAGGGCAAACCCCCTTCTAAGCCTAAGACTCAATGGGAACATACGAGCAGACATGCTGTCTCACTGGTGATCACATTGGTCAACTATATGGGGAAGTGATGGAAAAACAGCAATGAAGCTGTGAGCTAAGCCCTACCACGTTCAATAGACTCCTGTGAACATTGGTGAAGACTTGATTGTCCAGCAATATGGCAAGACCTAGGGACTCCAGGGCCCAGAATCAGTGACATAGCCACAGAGAACTAGAGTGAAGAGTGAAGCGTCCAGCTGATAAGAAGAGAGGGCATATTCACAAGAACAACTACACTTGCAGATAATAACCACTTGATCTGGCTTCAATGGCTGGATGATCAGAATTCAACTAGAAGAAGAAATAAGAGGAAAAAAAGAGTATTATGATACAATTTGGTGAACTGGACCTACACCTATGGATGCAGTAGCTCAAAAGAGGGAACAAATCTTTACAGCGAAGATCATTTCCACCCCCTCGATACACAGTGTAGACAAGGATGGGCAAATTGGACATTGGCTACCCAAAATGGGGGGTGCTACAAAGACAAGAAATGACTTACTTACAAGCTTTCAACCGGGAGTCTAGATCCATAGGGTGTGGAGGAAGGTAGAATCTCCACTGAGTAGTATCCAATCTGTCTGGGCGGAGATGATGAAAGGATATGGGAATAGCACTCATGTAGCACAATAGTGAATAATTGCTATCAGGACTGACTGTGAGGGTTGGAATGTAAAGGTAGAGTTTTTGTAGCAAAAGGAAGGGTGTGGTTGAGTTTGCAGTTCAGGAGCAGAGGTCTGGGACCATCAAGGGAGAAAAGCGGAATGCGGGACCCTACCCAGAGAAACAGTTATGCCAGAGATGGAGACAGAGATGATGATGTGGAGAGACAGAGCAGCTGGGGACTCTAGACACAGAGAGGGAGAGGGGCTGTGTGCAGATGACGAGGGGACAGGCTTGCAGGGTATACTCTTTGGTTGGTTGATGATGCATGGAGGGGATTATAACCACAGCAATGTAACAATATAAGACAGGATGAATGTAAAGCTAATGTTTTCCCAAGTAAACTATCAGATCATTCACAATAAATCTTAAAAAAAAAAAAAAAGAGGAACCCTAGATCCAGAGGTAGTCGAGGAAGCTAGAATCTCCACTGAGTAGTATCCGCTCTGTCTGGGCGGGAGTGATGAAAGGAGATGGGGATAGGTCTCTTGTGGTTCAATAGTGAATAATTGCTATCAGGACTGACTGTGAGGATTGGAAATGTAAAGGTAGACATTTTGTAGCAAAAGGAGGGGAGTGGTTGACTTTGCAGTCCTTGGGCCTCTCTATCACAGGTCATATACATGTTATACACTAATCTTTCTCTTGTCTGGGATGGAATTCTGTAGCAAACCAAATTATCCATTACAAAGTAGAGAAATAGAATTTAAACAAAACAAAAAAAGGAGTGATTTCATTCCTGAAAATAACTCATGCACTAAAAATCATGTATTTTATTCAAAGGAAAACTCTTCATTCCTTTATTTAGAGCCAATTTTTAAACAATGCTAACAATCATGTTTATATGCTTTACCAAATAAAGTCCATAAATTACAATGAGGGATGGGATACAGATCAAGAAAGTCACACTCTGAAAGAAATAACAAACAAAGGAAGAGACAGAACAGCTAAAAGTGACAGACGTAAGCACCACTCCCCACCCAAAATGTTTAGAAAGTGCTCTTGGATTGTGCCAGTTATTGAGTGAATATAGATGCACATTTAATAAACTCCAGAGGGTATCACTACATTCCAGCTTGATGCAACCTTAATACTAATAATAATGGCTCAGAATCATTAATAAAATGTAGATTAAATAAATGTTATATCCTCTTTAAGATGATGTAAAAATAGGTCATATATTATTAAAAGATTTACTAAAATGACTTTTGAAAATAAATTTTATAGGAATGTACCCAAATTACAAAGAACATTTAATTATCTTCAATAGCTCAATCTCAGAGAATTTTCAAACAACTCATATGTTACAGCAACGGTACCTTAGACTAATGGCAGCGCAAGACTGCTGGATGAGAAGATTCGAGTATTGTTATATTAAATATTTTT
>NW_006408773.1:1180619-1191127 GCF_000296735.1 Chrysochloris asiatica | reverse complement strand
ATGTACTTTGGTAATTTTTTATGTTTTCTGATTGCTTCCAGGAAGATGTGATCAGGATGTGGTCTTCCCTTTTCACTCTTCTTATTGCTTAACTCAGAGTAACTCTTACAGGTGTTGTCTGTTTCCCTGGTTTATGGCAACTGATTTTGGTTCTTGCCTGGGTTTTGGTGTTTTATAAAGTGTTATTGCAGCTTGGCTATTTGGCAGCAGTTGCGGACTCTTTTCGTGTACTGTAGGGGGACAAAAAGTCCTCCAATATCAGAAGGGAGGCTATGTGACAGCCAAACAACACCAGTCGGGTAGAAAACAAACCAAAATCAAAATAAAAAACAAAAGCAGAGTTCTCCGATAGCAGAAGGGAGTCTATGTGACAGCCAATCAACACCAGTTGGGTAGAAAACAAAACCAAAAGCAAAATAAAAAACAAAAGTGATAATGAGATAAAAACAAAGCAAGACAAAAAAAAAAAAAAAAAGAATGCAGCAGCAGCTGGTGGGCTCGAACCACCAACCTTGCATTTCAAAAGGCTCTGCAGTCTGGTCCCTTAACCCACAGATCCACAGCAGGACTGCCTTGTTGCTGGTGGTAAAAACCACCTCAAAGTGTCTCTGCTTGTGCTGGCTTGTGCCTTGATGGGTGGGCCTGAGCCTCCGAGTTTGGGCAGAGGGCTAACCTAGGCAGATGGGGTGGTGGGCGGGATTAGTGGCTGTAGGCAGATGGAGTCCCTGTCTGATGACATCAAAAAATGCCTCTCTCTTTCATCCTGCGCTGTGGGCACGTGACCCACTCTACATCCTCGCTGACAACGCCTCCCATGAGATGGAGACAGAGATGATGAAGTAGCGTGGTGAAGCGGCTGGGGACTTTGGATCCAGAGAGGGAGAGGGCCTATGGGCTGAAATTGTAGAATAGGCATCCCTTTTTTTATTCCAGTCTTTATATCTTTTTTTGCTATAATAATACTATGAGGGCGAGTAAAAAATTATCGGCACTCAGGCTGTAGAAATTACTTTAATGAACTTTTAGAAAAGACAAATACGTAATTTTTCATCATATTCCTTGCTTTTCAATACACATTATACCTTTGTCAACAAACTCTCATATTTCCTTATTTAAAAATATTTAGGCTGAGCTCAGAGCCATGAATGTACTGCTGTCTTCCCTTCTTCAATAAAAGTGAATCTTCATACACTAAGGACTGATTTCAGGGGACTAAACAGCAAGATCAGGACTATAGGGAAGATGCCTTAACACCTCTAAAGGAAGTTTTTGCGGAGTGTCAACAGTATGGGCAGAAGTGTGTGGATGTGCATTGTCATCCAAGTTCTCAATGTACTTGGATAGCAGACTTCTGAGCTTAATCTAACATTTATGCTTCAGTACTTCAGTGAGAATCTCACTGTAATGAGCACTGCTTAGTGTTGAACATTTTCCCTGATAGTGTTCTACTACTGACCCTTGAAGATCCTAGAAATTTGTAAACATAAATTTTCCAGCTGATGGTTGACTTTTGAACTTTTTCTTGGTCAGCAATTGAGGATATTTCCATCCCATTCTCTGCCTTTTTCTTTCAGTCTCGTAGTGATGAATCCATGTTTTGTTACCAGTAACATTTTTTTAAAAAGAAACTTTTACCTTCCTGTGAGTATAAGTCCAAATTTTGCTTGCAGATGCTCAAATGCTTCTGCTTATGCTCTTCCATGAGTTGTTTCAGTATCTATCTCACACAAACTTTTGAATCCCAAGTCTATCGTGGATTATTTTATAGGCAGAGCCACAGCTAATTTTCAAAAGATTTGCAACATAATCCACTGTCACTTGTCTATTCAACAGAATTTGTTCACGTTCTTGATTATCATTTACACAGACTAGCATTTAAATATAATTGAAGTGCAGATAATTTTTTACTCACCCTCATATAATCATGTGTTATTATAACAAATTATCAAAATTAAGAAAGTGGTGGAAAACCTCAAATACGTAACCAGTAGATCAGAAATGAGAAAACAATTTGAACCCCTCAGTTTAAGACTACTTTCTGAAGATTTGGATGAACTTGGTATCACAGAGGATTATACCCTTTAAATTGGGAAGATCTGCCCTAGCAATGGATGGCTAGGTTCAGAAAAAGATAAGCATCATTTGCATGTGGTGTCTGAGAGGATATTTAGATTTATAGGTAGAGTTAGAAGCAATTAGTTTGTGTTGAAAGAGACCCACACACAGACAACCACTGAATACAGCTTTTCACTGCTATTGGAAGTAAAGGTACTTAAAAATATTAGCTCACACATTTAAAATATGTTAACTTCTTGCCAGACATCCTACTGAGAATAAAGATACAGTTACATTGTGTTTACTAACGACAGCAATCTTACAAACTAGGTCTTATTACAATCCCAATTTTACAGATGGGGAAAATGAATCTCAGACTTTGTCTAAGGCCACACAACCAATAACTGGTGGAGCCTAAAATAAACATGTAGTCTTTTTGACTGAAGGATCAACATTCTCATTTTCTATGCTTTATTCTGCTGTTTAGAGAACAATTGTCCTGCACAAGCAGAGAGGTTTACTTATTCATTAGGTCACACCTCTCCCTACCCCCTAAAATTGTACTGCTTTAACACACCACCATATAAGAACAAATGTGTCTCCGTTCTCTAGTGCTGCACTAAAAGAGATACCACCAAAAGATGCCTTTAACAAACAGAAATTTATTCTGTCACAGTTAAGCACACAGGAAGTCAAAATTCAAGGTACCAACTCTAGAGGAAAGCTTTCTCTCTCTTTTGGCTCTTGGTTCTGTGAGGTTCACAGCACTTAAGCCACAGGACACACTCAACTCCTGCTTCTTCTTTCTTGGTTCTGATGTTATTCCTTCAGTTTCCCTCTACTTTATCTTTTGTAAAATAAAAGGTGGTTCAGACTACACACCTGTTAAAATCCCCTTAGATAGGATTTGAATAAGGATATTGTAATCTCCTTACAGCTGACTGACTGATCACATCATGGGAGATGATTGCATCATTACATAACTGCCAAGTCACTGAAAAGCATAGCTCAGCCAAGGTCAGATATATTTGCTGGAGAGGGAGGGAACACAATTCAATAAATAGTGTAACCACAGACACATAGCAAAAACAGTGTTATCCAGTGATGCCTGAGATGGAGGCAGAGACGATGATGTGGAGTGATGGAGCAGCTGGGGACTTGAGATCCAGAGAGGGAGAGTGACTGTGTGCTGAAGACTGGGGGGTAGGGGGGTAGTGTCGGGGGCAGGCTTGCAGGGTATATGATGGTGCATGGAGGGGATTGTAACCATGACAATGAAACATTTTATGAAAGAATGAATGTAAAACTAATGTTCTCCCATGTAAACTATCATATAATTCACACACACACAAAAAAAAATTAAAAACAAAACAAAACAGTGCTATCATCTTCTTTCAACCTTCCTATTTATCATTGCAAATCATTCACTAGATCAAATCACAAATGGCATTCTGGTTCAGGATCTGTTATTTCAGCCCTTTATTTCTTACTCCAGAAAGCATATAGAAATGCAAGTGTGGCAGTCTGCTAGTTGTCCACCAAAACCAGTTCTCACATTTCACCATATAAATAGACATAGGACTAGTTAAAATTATAATTACAAACTTCCCTTCTTGGGATAAGATGGCTAATTTTGATCAATGGCACCTGAATAAATGTGATTTGAGCAATTTCTGTGTAGTCTTCACTATAAAAACAATCCCTTGAGTTTTCATTTTCCATAATCTGTGGGAGTGGAGAGTTATTTTTAACAAATTACTAAGTTTCTGTTTGGAATGATGAAAAGTTTTGGAAAATAGATAGTGGTGATTGTTGTACACCATGGTGAATTGAGTTATGTCACTAGTGTGTCACTGTGGGTTAATGCGTTGGACCACAAGATTGGTTTGAACTAAAAGTTTGGTGATTCAAGCTCACCAGCTACTCCTCTGAAGCTCTGCTGTAAGTTGGAACCAACTTGATAGCACTAAACAGCAAAAACAACATACATATAAAAACAAAATGTGAAGTCTGGCATGTGAAATTTAGATCAAAGGATTCTTTCACAGGGGTATGTACTTCTGATGCAACATCATGTAAAACCATCCCAAAGCATGCAGGAGGTAACGTAGAGATGGTATTTCTTTTCAAGGTCAGACACCAGTGTAACTGTCTCAGAATTTGTAAGGATTAGTAACCAAGGAGTCCTTGTTAAGTGCTCTCTAGATGGTTCCAACCCATAAAGACCCTTTATAGGGTTTCCAAGGAACAGTGGGTGAGTTTGAACCCACCACTCATCTGTCAGTTTGTTGTACTGTGGTGACTTATGAGTTGCTGTGATTCTGGAAGCTATGCCACAGATAATTTAAATACCAGCAGGGTGACTCATGATGAGCAGGTTTCAGATGAGCTTCCATACAAAGATAGACTAGGAAGAAAAAGAGACATACTACTTCCAAATATATAGTCACTGAAAATTTTATGAATAGAAGAGAAACACTATGAGATATAGTACTAGAAAATGAGCCCCTTAGTTAAGAAGACACTCAGAATAAGCCTGGGGAAGAGTTGCTTCTTCACAGTAGAGTTGACCGTGATGACTTAAATGGAGTAAAACCCATGGGAGTAAAGCCCTCTGGACCTTCATTTATTGATGGGGCTCAACTCAAAATGACAGGAAACGACTATAAACATATAGTAATAATCAGAACATAGAATGTACAAAGTATGAATCTAGAAAAATTGGAAATTGTCAAAAATGACAGGAACGTATAAACATTGATATCTTAGGCATTAGTGAGCTGAAATGGAGTGGTATTGACCATTTTGAATCGGACAATCACATGGTTCCTTATGCCAGAACGACAAATTGAAGAGGAATGGTGTTGCATTCATCTTCAAAAAGAACACATCAGCAGTGATCAAGAGATAGAGGCAGAGATGGGGGCATGGAAAGAGGGAGCAGCTGAGAACCCTAGATTCATGGAAAGAGAAGGACTGAGAGTTGGTGGCCAGGAAGCAGTCTTACACAATGTGCCCTTTGGTGGTATAAATTATTATATATGCCTGAGTGTTTAAAAAAAAAAAAAAAGAGAGCTAAAATGAATAGAGAGAAATATTGTTAACTTATGGTACATGGCGGGGACTACAATCATTGTAATAAAACAAAGTATATGATTTGTTGAACGTAAAACTGATGATCTGCCCTGCAAAATTTCACTCAATCACAATAAAAAAAATTAAAAATAACATATCAAGATTAGTTATGAGGTAATCACTGTCTGAGATGTGCCTACAGGAAAGAGCAGTTTATACCACTATTATTCAAATTTATGCACCAACCACTAAAGCCAGTGAGGATGAAATATAAGAAGTCTACAAACTTCTTCAATCTGAAATTGATCAAACATGCAATCAAGGTTTATTGATCATTACTGGTGTTAGGAATGCAAAGGTTGAAAAAAAGAGGAAGGATCAGTAGTTGGAACAATATGGCCTTGGTGATAGAAATAATGCTGGATATCACATGACAGAATTCTGTAAAACCAATGATTTGTTCATTTCAAATACCTTCTTTAGACAGCATAAGAGTTATACACATAGATCTCACTAGATGGAATACAGGTAAATCAAATTGACTACATCTGTGGAAAGAGTAATGGGAAAGCTCCATATCTTCAGTCAAAACACGTCCACGGGCAGATTGTAGAACATACCATCAGTTGCTCATATGCAAATTCAGCCTGAAGCTGAAGAAAATGAAAATAAGTCCACAAGAGCCAAAATATTACCTTGAATACATTCTACCTTAATTTAGAGGTCATCTAAAGAACACATTTGATACATTAGACACTAAAGACCGAAGACCAGAAGAGTTGTGGGATGACATCAAAGACAAGAAAGAAGAAAAAGATCAAAATGGATATCAGAAGAGACAATGATACTTGCTCTCCATCATAGAGATGCTAAAGAAAATGAAAGAAATGAGGAAGTACAAGAGCTAAACAGAAAATTTCCAAGGACAGCTCAAGAAGACAAGGTCAAATATTACAAAGAATTGTGCAAAGATCTGACATCAGAAAACCAAAAGGGAAGAGCACAATCAGCATTTCTCAAGATAGATCAACTAAAGAAAAATTCAAGCAGGATTCTCTAAGAAAATTACTGAATAATTCAGAAAGCATCAAATGAATATTGAAGGAATACACAGAGTCACTGTACCAAAAGGAGAAGGTTGATGTTCAACTGTTTCAAGAGGTAGCATATGATCAAGATCCAATGATACTTAAGGTGTCCAAGGTGCATTGAAGGAATTGGCAAATAATAAGGCACAAGGAAATGATGGAATAAAAATTGAACTCTTTCAAGAAAGTGAGGTGGCACTTGATGCACTCACTCATCTATCCCAAGAAATTTGGAAGACAACTATCGGCCAACTGATTGGAAAACATCCGTATATGTGCCCATTCTAAAGAGAGGTGACCCAATGGAATGCTGAAATCATCAGACAATATCTTTGATATCCCATGCAAGTAAATTTTTACTAAAGGTAACACAGAAGCAGCTGCAAGCATACATTGAAAGAGAACTTCCAGAGGTTCAAGTGGGATTCAGAAGAGGACATGGAATGAGGGATATAATTATTGATATCCTATGGATCTTGGCAGAAAGCAGCGAATGCAAGAAAGATGTTTACCTGTGCTTTATTGACTATGCAAAGGCTTTCGATAATGTGGATCATGACAAGCTATGGACAACATTACGAAATATGAGTATTCTGGAACTCATATTGTGAGCATGAGGAATCTGTACATGGATCAAGAGGAATTTGTTAGAACAGAACATGGGAACATGTTCAGAACATGAACAGAACAGAACATGATTTAAAATTGGGAAATGTCTGTGACAGGGTTGTATTCTTTCACCATATTTATTCAACCTGTATGCTGAGCAAATAATCCAAGAAGCTGGTATATATGAAGAAAAATGTGGCATCAGGATTGGAGGAAGTCTCATTGAGAACCTGCAATATTCAGATGATACAACCTCACTTGCTGAAAGTGAAGAAAGCTTAAAATACTAACTTATGAAGATCAAAGACCACAGCCTTTACTATGGATTACATCTCAATGTAAAGAAAACAAAAATCCTCATCACTGGACCAATAAACAACATTCTTATCAATGAAAAATTATTGAAGTTGTCAAAGACTTCATTCTTTGATCAGCCATCAACACTCATGGAAGCAGCAGTCAAGAAATCAAATGATGTATTGTATTAGGCAAATCTGCTGCACAAGATCGTTTTAAAGTGTTGAAGAGCAAAGATGTTAGCTAGAGGATTAAGGTGCACCTGATGCAAGCCATGGTATTTTCAATAACCTCATGTTCATGCAAAAGCGGGACAGTGAATAAGGAAGACTGTAAAATAATTGATGCTTTTGAGTTATGGTGTTGGAGGAGAATATTGAAAGTGCCATGGGCTTCCTAAAGAACCAAAAGATCTGTGTTGGAAGAAGTGCAGACATAGTGCTCCTTAAAGGCCAGGATGGCCAAACTTCATCTTTCAAACTTCAGACACATTGTCAGGAGGGACCAATCACTGGAAAAGGATATCATGTTTGGTAAGGTTGAGGGTCAGAGAATAAGAGGAAGACCCCCAGTGAGATGGATTCGTAAAATGGCAGTATCGATTGATTCAAGTGTGGCAACAATTGTGAGGTTGGCCCAGGACCGGGCATTATTTTCATTCTGTTGTGCATAGGGTGATGATGAGTCAGCCCCCACTTGATGGCACCTAACAAGAACAGCAAAAACCAAGAAGTCCTGATGTGGTGCTGTGGGTTAATGTCCCAGACTGCAACGCCATTTGAACTGCAAGGTCGGCGGTTCAAGCTCACCAGCTGCTCCTCATAAATCCTATTCAGGGTCTCTATTGGTCGGAATCTACTTGATGGCACTTAACAACAACAACAACCAAGAAAAGAGTTCTGATGTAGCACTATAGGATAAGCACTGGACTACAAGTTCGGTTTGAATAGCAACTCATCTGTAGCTCCTCAAAAACTGTATATTGGGTCGCAATTAGTCAGAATCATTTGCATAATAATGTTTTTTTTTAATTGCCCAAAATAACTGAATAAATGAAATTATATGGAAACTAAAAACAGGTTAAAATTTGAAATGTAATAAAAGAATAAAAATGAATCTAAACTGTCTTTACAACCTAAACAAGGCAGCTAGCTCAGAATTTAGTATATTCACATTCATCATTTTATAATATTAATGACACTGCTGTGTTCCTTAAAAATAAAAAAATGTTCTGAAATACTAACGTTGTTATATGCCTGCTGGTCAGTGATGAGAAGATGATGAATTAAATAAAATTCTCCATTAATCAGACGTCCTAATAACACATGCTTCGAAACGTTCATGTGTCACATTTTTTATCTTAAATTTGCACATAGTCCATGTAATTCTGAATGGTTGTTCATCAAATCACACTGATTAATCAATCGTTTAATCAAGTATCTTCTATGTGCCCAGAAGCATGCTTTGATGTTATGAGGCAATCAAAGTAGAGAAAGAGAACCCTGTTATTGAAACACTGGAAAATAAGCTGAGGAAACAAGATTCATAAACTGTAGAAATAATTTGACAGTATATATTAAAGTGTTAAAGTCTGTGAAGCTGAATGTAAACAATTCTAATTGTCTCCCATATCCTGAATGACCCTAATTGTCTGATCCATATAATATACACAAAAACTGTAAGAAAGGAGAAGTAATCAGAAAACACTTCACCACAGAGGAAACAGAACTTGAAGTGGGTCTGGAAGAATATATTGGGTAAGCTTAGCTCTTCTGTTTATATTTTTTAGATAGCACAAAATTTCTATAGAATCAGTGTAAAGTGAACTTTAATCTAGGGCTTTCAATTCCAGAGAACATTAATGTGTTTCCATGTTTCCACTCTTTGAAGCTTTGTAAGGACAGCAAGGTCTCAGCTATTGGCATAGAAAGCTTTGTTGATGGAGATAATCTTAGCTGCCTCTGTGTTCAATCATTCAAACTCTAGATCAATTCTGCTTTATTGTGGTTGAATATTTTAAGTAATTAGAGCATTCAGCTTCCCCATTTCTTTGTGAATAAGACTTTTACTTTTTTTCTTTGCCATCTTTGAAGTTATACAACTCTTTCAATGAAAACCTTTGGAATGGCTTGAAGCTTCATTATACATTCTCTTCCATTAGTACTAAAAGCTCTTATTAACTATTTTCATAAACAGGAAAATAGTCCACAATTTGAAGGGAATAGCACACTGTTTGAAGGGAAAGATCAGAGTATTCTACTCTTCATTGACTTTAGTAGTAACTAGCCCCTCCAAACTTTTCTATCCTATGACTTTGTAGTTGGAGTTATGCACTCTAATTTCCACAGGGTATTTTTGCTTGATTATTGGGCAGTTACATAACTAAAAAGGCTGCATGTGTTGGAGATATAAAATGTTTATTAAAATGACCACAAGGGACAAAGACTAATTTCTGGCTTTTTTATGATGTCCTACTTCTTTCTTCAGTCCTGGGTGTCCCAACTCATAATTACCCTGTATAGAGTTTCCAAGGAGTGGCTGGTCAGTTTGAACCACTGACCTTGTCTCTTCCTAATACTCAATAAGTAATCATAGAATCAGAGGATATCACAGCTGGAAGAGTTTTCAGACATCATCCAGTTCAACTCTGCCATTTTACAATAGAAACAGCCAAAAAGGATATAATTCATTATTGACATAGTCAGAATTATAATTCATATCTACTGAGAAGTTTCTCTTTTGTAGTTGTCATTTTTTATGAGGGAAGTTAAATTGAAGAGAGTTTCATCAGTGGTTCTAAGTTTTTCAAATCCTGAAAAATCTCAGTAGCAGTTTAAGGCTGACTTCCTACCAGTGCCAAGAAACCAGGGAATAATTCTTGGGATAGGCACACAGCCAAGCCAAATGATAGAATCTGTAATGATACCTACATACTCACGAGCTTCTATTGCTGTTGTTGCTGTTAGGTGCCATCGAGTTGGTACTGACTTTTGCACAGCAGAACAAAACACTGCCCGGTCCTGGGTCAGCCTCACTACTGTTGCCACGCTTGATTCCATCGATGCTGCCACTTGGCCAATCCATCTCGTTGGGGGTCTTCCTCTATTTCTCTGACCCAATGTATGCTGGCAGGCATTTTGTATTACCTTCATTAAAACTTTACTTGCATGGGATATCAAAGAAATTATCTAATGATTTTCACATTCCATTGGGTCACCTCTCTGGAACGGGCACAAATATGGATCTCTTCCAATCAGTTGGCCAGATATTCATCTTCCAAATTTCTTGGCAGCGATAAGTGAGTGCCTCCTGTGCCGCCTCACTTTCTTGAAAGATTTCAATTTTTATTCCATCAATTCCTGGTGCCTTGTTCTTTGCCAATTC
>NW_006408773.1:1177329-1180519 GCF_000296735.1 Chrysochloris asiatica | reverse complement strand
ATCGTCTCATTGCCATGGTTACAATCCCTCCATGCATCATTAACCAACCAAAGGGTATACCCTGCAAGTCTGCCCCCTACACTATTCACCACCACCCCCAGTCTTCAGCACACAGTCTCTCTCCCTCTCTGGATCTAAAGCCCCCAGATGCTCCATTGCTCCATGTCACTGTCTCTGCCCCCATCTCAGGCATCACTGTTTCTCTGGGTAGGGTCCTGCTCTTGGCTCTTCTCCGTTGATGGTCCTAGGGACCTCTGCTCCTAGACTAAAAAGTTAATCACTTCCTTGCTTGCTATAAAATGTCTACCTTTACATTTCCAACCTTCACAATCAGTCCTGATAACAATTATTCACTATTGTATCACAAGAGACCCATCTGCATTTCATTTCAACAACTCCGCCTAGGCAGATTGGATGCTACTCAATGGAGATTGTGCCTCCCTCCAGGCCCCTTGTCTCTAGGTTCCCTCTTGAAAGCTTATAAGCCAGTCACTTCTTGCCTTTGTAGCCTCCACCCCCATTTTGGGTAGCCAATGTTCAAGTTGCCCATCCCTGTCTACTCTGTGTGTGGATGGGGTGGGAATGATTCTTGCTATAAACATTTGTTCCCTCTTTTGACCTACTGCTTCCATAGGTGTAGGTCAAGTTCATCAAATTGCTTCAGATTACTCTTTTTTTCATGTTCTTTCTTCTGGTTGAACTCTGATCATCCAGTCATTGAAGCCAGGTCAAGTGGGTATTATCTGCAAGTGTGGGAGTTTTTGTGCATATGCACTCTCTTTTTATCAGCTGAACGCTTCACTCTTCATATTGTAGGGCTTAGGCCGCCGCCACTTCATTGTTGGTTTTCACTCACTTCCCCTTATCGGTGACGAGCGTGGTCACCAATCAAAGCGTGTATTTCCATTGGGTCTTAGTCTTGGAAGGGGGTTTGCACTGAGGGGACCCAATCACTTGCCTTTATGTTTCCTGGGCAAGCAACTTATTTGTTCTTATAATAACAGTCCATCTGCCTCTATTGTTTGTATTTTTTCCTGTAGGTCTTTCTTTCAAGAAGTTTCTTCTATTATTATAGCCATTCCAGGCTGGTCTGCTCGTCCTTTCAAGTGGAAATTTCCCATCTCTGGAGATCTGGATATAGTTCAGGCTTCTACCTATAGTCTTATGTATTGCAGAGGCTCCGCAGGGAGCCTCCTTAACTGGGCACGTTGTAGCCCCATTTTAGGTATTCCAATCAGTTATAGGCAGAAGACGGACATACAAGCTTTATATGGTGATGTTTCTGACTATTCCTTTCTATCCCGCTCCAGTGTCTATTTTATATTATAATGTAAGGAAAACCAAGATTCAAAAGACAGTCAAGCATCTTAACATTATTCTCCCCTTTTCCCCATTCCAACCATGTCTCAATCTCTGTATCTCAGAGCCCTGTAGTTTCAAGGTTGTGCATACATCATTCTTTACCTCTGTCCCACTTAGCCCATTCAAACATGCCTAATTGTTCTCCCATCTGCTTTGTTCTTCCATTCCCCTTTCCCTTCTTGTATATTGCCCCCCTCCCAAGCAACCAAACATTGCTGTGTCTAATCCCTGCCCTGTGATCCACCTTTTCCTCCCTCCACTCACCCACCCCTAACTTCCCAGCAATCAACACAGAATTCCCCCCACTCCCCTTTAGTATGGATTATTTTTCTTAGTCTTTTACATAAGTGGTCCTACGCAGCTTTTCTCTTTTTGTGACTGACTAATCTCACTCAACGTAATGTCCTCAAGGTTCATCCATGTTATGCTGTGGCTTGCAGCTTCCTTGTTATTTTTCAAGGTAGCATGATATTCCATTGTGTGTATGTACCACAATTTGTTTATCCATTCTTCATTTGATGGGCACTATGGCTGTCTCCATCTTTTTGCTATTGTAAATAGTGCTACTATGAACATTGGTGTGCATATATCTTCTCGTGTTGTGGCTCGTTTTTCTTGTGGATAAATACCAAGTAGAGGAATTGCTGGATAATAAGGTATTTCTATTTTCAGGCTTCTGAAGAAAAGCCATATTGCTTTCCAGAGAGGTTGGACCATTTTGCAGTCCCACCAGCAATGCAGGAGTGTCCCAGTCTCTCCACATCTCCGCCAACGTTTATTGTCCTCTACAGTTTTGATCTTTGCTGTTATTCTTGGTGTGAGATGATATGCCATTGTTGTTTTGATTTGCATCTCTCTAATGGTTAGTGATCGTGAACATTTATTCATATGTTTGTTGGCTGCCCAGATCTCTTCCTTAGTAAAGTGTCTGTTCATTTCCTGTGCCCAGTTTTTAATTGGGTTATTCATCTTTTTCTTGTAGAGGTGTTGTAGTTTCCTGTATATTTTAGAAAGGAGTCCCTTGTCTGATGTGTCATTGCAAAATATTTCCCCCCATTCTCTGGGTTCCCTTTTTACTCTTCTGCTAAAGTCTCTTGATACACATAACTTTTTAATTTTTGGTATGTCCCACTCATCTATTTTATCTACATTTGTTTGTGTGGTTTTCAAAACGTTTTGTAGTCCGTATATTCCCAGAATTAATGCCCTCACATTTGTACTGAGTTTTTTATTGATGGCCTTCATAATTCTGGGATTGATTCACATTTAAGTCCTTAATCCATGTTGAGTTGGTTTTTGTATAAGGTGTGAGGTGAAGGTCTTGTTTAAGTCTTTTGCATATCATTTTCCAGTTCTGCCAGCACCATCTGTTGAAGAGACTATCACCTCCCCATGGGATATATTTTGGTGTTTTGTCGAAGATCAATTGGCTTTATGTAGATGCGTTAATTTCTGGACTCTCTATTCTGTTCCATTGATCTATATACCTTTCATTATACCAGTACCAAGCTGTTTTGACCACTGTATCCATGTAGTAAATTTTGAGGTTGGGGAGTGATAGGCCTACAACCTTATTCTTATTCTTAAGCAGTGCTTTGTTTATCCTGGGTCTCTTTCCTTTCCATATAAAGTTTGTAATTGCTTTTTCTATGTCTTTGAAGAATGTCGTTGCAATCTGGATTGGGATTGCATTATATGTGTAAATTGCTCTGGGCAGTATTGACATTTTCACAATGTTAAGTCTTCCTATCCAGGAGCATGGTACTTTCTTCCATTTTTGTAAGTCTGTTTTGGTTTCTTGCAGTAGTGTTTTGTAGTTTTCTTTGTA
>NW_006408773.1:1170488-1173614 GCF_000296735.1 Chrysochloris asiatica | reverse complement strand
ACATTTTGTTGTAATATTTGGCTTTATCTTCTCGAGCTGATCTCTGAAATTTTCTGTTCAGCTCTTGGACCTCCTCATTTCTTCCACTTGCTTTATGATGTTTTTTATGCCATTCCACAACTCTTCTGGTTTTCAGTCTTTAGTGTTTAATGTATTAAATCTGTTCTTCAGATCTCTAAATTCATGTGGGACATATTCAAGGTCATAATTTGGCTCTCATGGGCTTGTTTTCATTTTCTTCAGCTTCAGTTTGAATTTGCATATGAGTATTCGATGGTTTGTTCCACAGTTTGCCCCTGGCCTTGTTTTCACTGATGGTATGGAACTTTTCTATTGTCTCTTTCCACAGATGTAGTCAATTTGATTTCTATGTATTCCATCTGGTGAGGTCCATGTGTATATTCACCTCTTATGCTGTCTAAAGAAGGTATTTGAAGTGAACAAATCACTGATTTTTCAGAATTCTATCATGTGTTTTCCAGCATCAGTTTTATCACCAAGGCCATATTTTCCAACTACTGATCCTTCCTCTTTGCTCCCAAACTTTGCATTCCAATCACCAGTAATGATCAATACATCATGATTGCATGTTTGATCAACTTCAGATTGAGGAAGTTGGTAGAATTCTTCTATTTCATCCTCACTGGCTTTAGTGTTTGGTGATAAATTTGAATAACTGGGCTTCCCTGTAGGTGCATGAATATTATCCTATCACAGACAGCATTGTACCTCATGACTGATCTGGATATGTTCTTTTTGTCTTTTTAACAATGAATGCAACACCATTCCTCTTCAATTTGTCATTCCCAACATAGTAGACCATGTGGTCATCAGATTCAAAATAGCCAATACCAGTCCATTTCAGTTCACTAATGCCTAAGATATCAATGTTTATGCGTTCCATTTCATTTTTGACAACTTTCAATTTTCCCAGATTAATACTTCGTACATTCCATGTTCCAATTTTCAATGAGGGTTTACAGCTGTTTCTCTTTATTTCAAGTTGTGCCCCATCAGTAAATGAAGGTCCTGCAGGCTTTTCTCTCATGGGCTTTACTCCTTTTGTGTCATCACGGTCAACTCTACTTTGTGGATGTAGCTCTTCCCCAGTCGCATTTTGAGTGCCTTCCAACCTGAGGGGCTCATTTTCAGGCACTATATCTGACAGTGTTTCTCTGTTATTCATAAGGTTTTCAGTGACTAAATATTCGACAGTAATTTGTCACTCCTTCTTCCTAGTCTGTTTTCATCTGGAAGCTCATCTGAAACTGGGCTTCCGTGTAGGTGCATAGATATTATCCTATCACAGACAGTGTTGTACCTCATGACTGATCTGGATATGTTGTGTGTGTTTTTTTAACAATGAATGCAAAACCATTCCTCTTCAATTTGTCATTTCTGCCATAGTAAACCAGGTGGTCATCAGATTTAAAATAACCAATACCAGTCCATTTCATCTCACTAATGCCTAAGATATCGATGTTTATGCATTCCATTTCATTTTTGACAACTTCTAATTTTCCCAGATTCATACTCCGTACATACTATACTCTGATATTCAGTGGATGTTTTCAGCTGTTTCTCTTCATTTTGAATTGTGCCCCATCAGCAAATGAAGGTCCCGTTGGCTTTTCTCCCACTGGCTATACTCTATTCACGTCATCAGGGTCAACTCTGCTTTACAGGAGGCAGCTCTTCACCAGTTGCATTTTGAGTGCCTTCCAACCTGAGAGGCACATTTTTCTGCACTATATCTGACAGTGTTTCTCTGCTATTCATAAGGATTTCAGTGAGTAAATATTCGGAAGTAATCCATCACTCCTTCTTCCTTGTCTTTTTTTGTCTGGAAGCTCATCTAAAAGCTGTCCACCATGGGTGTCCCTGCTGTATTTAAAATACTGGTGACATAGCTTTCAGAATCACAGCAACTCATAAACCACCACAGTACGACAAACTGACAGACAAGTGGTGAACCAGCTTCTGTAGATTATGCAAACTATACTGTCCTTTTTCCTCTTGTAACTCCCAACTCAGTCCTAAATTCACACACTGCTGACATTCCACAACTTTTTTTCCAATCCCTCATGATCACTGATTAATTGTTGGAATATGACATACAAATAGCTAGAAACACATCCCAAGAATTATACATCCCATAACTGAAAGAAAAACACAAATAATAGGTCTAGCAAAGCATTAAAATGGTAACCATAAAAATATCAAAAAACAAAAGACCTTCAGAATGATCCATTTATGGAATATGAAAACTCATGTTTTAATCTCACTACTCAATATCCAGCACAGTAGCTTGTATGTGACAGATAGTCAATGCATGCTTGTTGAATGAATAAAGACTGTAGTGAGCCATGTATAAAGGGATGCTTGATTCAAGTATACAATAGATTTGAAGTCATCATGACTCATGTGGGATATTGTGTGTGGTGGAGGTGTCATGGTAAGAGAAGTACATAGATTAAATAAAGATAATGGATGTATTCTCTTAGATGGTACTTAAAATCAAGTAGTAGACTGAATGCATGATGTTATGAAACCACAGCAACAATTATTAGTGTTAGAGACAATCTGCCTTAAAATTAAAGCATAATCCCTAATGACTATAACTGCAAATAATCATAACTGTAAATATATAATGCATTAATTGATGCTATAATTTTAGCATATAAAACAAATTAAGTTTCTTTGCCCTTCATGCTCAATCACCATGTTTGAAATTTAATAAGCAATTTAATCAGAGTAATGTTGTTGTTGTCAGGCGCCATCGAGTCGGAGCCGACTCATAGTGACCCCATGTACAGCAGAACGAAACAATGTCTGATCCTGGGCCAACCGCACTACCGCTGCCACACCTGAATCCATCAATGATGCCACCTGGCCAATCCATCTCGTTAGGGGTTTTCCTCTTTTTCTCTGACCCTCCACCTTACCCAGCATGACATCCTTTTCCAGCAACTGTTCCCTCCGGACAATATGTCCTAAGTATGAGAGACAAAGCCTAGCCATCTTGGCCTCTCCAAGGAGCACTCTGGTTGCACTTCTTCCAAAACAGATCTATTGGTTCTTTTGGCAGTCCATGGCACTTTCAGTATTCTCCTCCAACACCACAAC
>NW_006408773.1:1160363-1168343 GCF_000296735.1 Chrysochloris asiatica | reverse complement strand
CACCAGTAATGAGCAATACATCTTGATTGCATGTTTGATCGATTTCAGATTGAAGAAGTTGGTAGAATTCTTCTATTTCATCTTCACTGGCTTTAGTGGATGGTGCATAAATTTGAATAATGGTATTAACTGGGCTTGCCTGTAGGCCCATGAATATTATCCTGTCACTTACAACATTGTACCTCATGACTGATCTGGATATATTCTTTTTGACGATGAATGCAACACCATTCCTTTTCAATTTGTCATTCTCTGAATAATAAACCATGTGGTTGTCTGATTCAAAATGGCCAATACCAATCCATTTCAGCTCACTAATGCCTAAGATATTGATGTTTATGCGTTCCATTTCATTTTTGACAACTTGCAATTTTCTCAGATTCATACTTCATACATTCCATGTTCCGATTTTCAATGGATGTTTACAGCTGTTTCTCTTCATTTTGATTTGTGGCCCATCAGTAAATGAAGGTTCAGTGAGCTTTTCTCCCCCGAGCTTAACTCTATTCACATCATCGTGGTCAACTCTACTTTGAGGAGTCATTTTTTTTCCCCAGTCGCATACTGAGTGCCTTCCCACCTTCCGGTCCTGTATCTGACAGTGTTTCTCTGCTATTCATAGAGTTTTCAGTGACTAGTGATTCGGAAGTAGTTTGTCACTCTTTCTTCCTAGTCTGTCTTTCTCCTATTGTCCCAGTAGATACTTCTTTATGATAGAATGGCTACAGATTCATGGGAAGGACAAACAGTTTTCCATCACTCATTCATATGAGACATAGCTACCTGATTCTTAAATACAAGTTTGTTTTTTGTTGTTAAGTGCCATTGAGCCTAACCTGACTCATAGAGACCCAGTATAGGTTTTAAAAGAGTGGCTGGTGTGTTTCAACCACTGACCTTGTGGTTCAAACCAACCTTGTGGTCGAGTACTTATCCTACAGTGCCACACCAGGACTCTAAGTTTCAGAGTCAGAAATAACAGTGACATCAGGACACATGGAGCCTATGACTTCCAATTAATGGTCGAACATCACAGGGAAAGAAATATGTCAAAAGATTGTGGAGGTTTGTAAATTGTAAAACAAATAATATGTTACTATTTGTTCTCTGTCATGAAAACACTGTCTCATTGAAAGACCTACTTTTTTTTTTTTTTTAGTTTTTATTGTAAATTATGTGTTATTTACATGGGAGAACATTATCTTTGCATTCATCCTATTTCACTTCATTGCAATAATTACAATCCCCTGCATATATCATCAAACAAGCAAAGGGTACGCCCCACACACCTGTCCCCTTGCCTCCAGCACACAGCCCCTCTCCCTCCCTGAGTCCAGAGTCTCAGGCTGCTATTTCTTTCCATGTCATCATCTCTGGCATCACTCCATCCCTGCACAGGGTCCCGCATGTCGCTTTTCTCCCTTGATGGTTCCAGGGATCTCAGTTCCTGGACGGCAAAATCAACCACTCCCCTCTTCTTGCTACAAAAGTCTACCTTTACCTTTCTAACACTCACTGTCAGACCTGATAGCAATCATTCCATATTGAACCACAGGAGTCTTATCCCCATCACCTTTTATCAGCCCCATCCAGACAGGTTGGAAACAACTCAGTGGAGATTCTATCTTTCCCCGTACCCTCTGGAACTATGTTCCCTATTGAAAGCTTGTAAGCCAGTCACTTCTTACATTTGTAGCTCCCCCATTTTGGGTAGCTAATGTCCAAGTTCCCCATCCTTGTCGACGCTGTGTACCAAGGGGGTGGGAATGATCCTCACTGTAAAGATTTGTTCGCGGTTTTGACATACTGCATCTACAAGCATAGGTCAAGTTCATCTGATTGTAGTGAATTACTCTTTTTTTCCTCTTCTTTCTTCCTCTAGTTGTGTTCTGATCATACAGCCATTGATGCCAGTTGAAATGGGTACTATCTGCAAGTGTGGGTGTTCTTGTGCATCTCCCCTCACTTCACATCAGCTGGATGCTTCACACTCCTTTCTAGTCCTCTGCAAACATGTCCCTGTCCCTGGGCCCAGGAGTCCCCAGGTCTCATCATACTGCAGGTTAGCCAGGTCTCAATCCAGGTTAACTGGAGTTTATTGAATGTGATCGGACTTAGCTCACAAATTCATTGTTGTTTTTTCCTCAATTCCCTTTCTCAGTGACCAACATGGTCAGCAGCAAGACCACATGCCTGCTTTTGTATTCCACTTGAGTCTCAGTCTTGGAAGGTGGTTTGCCTTGAGGCGACCTGACCACTTACCTTGATGGCTCCCAGTGGAACAACTTGCATGTTCTTGTAGTAGTCACTCGGACTGTTGTTATTATTATTATTATTATTATTTTCCTGCTGGTCTTTCTTTCCAGCAGTATTTCCTGTTCTTCTAGCTGCTCAAGGCTGGTCTGCTTATCTTTTCAAGTGAAAATTTCCCACCTCAGAAGATTCTAGATGGGGATCAGGATTCCACCTATGGTCTTGTTCAATGCAAAAGCTCCACAAGAAGCCTCCTTCACTGGACAGATTCTAGCCCCATTTTAGGTATTCCAATCAGTTTTAGGCTGAAGATAGACTTAAAAGCTTTCTATGGTGATGTCTCTGGCTATTGCTTTCTCTTCCCTTCAAGTGTCTACTTTACATTAGGAGGTAAGTGAAACCAAGATTCAAAAGACAGCCAAGCATATTAACATCATTTCCCTACTTTTACCCATTCAAACCATACCTCAATCCTTGTATCCCCGAGTCTTGTGGTTCCATGGTTGTGCTTACATTGTTATTTACCTCTGTCCTATTTAGCCCATGTAAACCTGCTTAACTGTTTTCCCATACGCCTTGTTCTTCCTTTTTCCTTCCCCTTCTAGTGTACCCCCTCAGCACCCAAACAAACTACCCTGTGTCTGTTCTCTACCCTGTGTTCCACTATACCGTATCTATTCCCCACTCTGTGCTCCACCTTCCCCTCCCCTCTCTCCCCTCACACTAACCCATGCACCCCAGAAACCAACAAAATCCTCCATCCGTTTAGTGTGAGTACTTTTTCTTAATTTTTTATAATAGTGGCCCTATGCAGTATTTCTTCTTTTGTGAATGACTGATTTCACTCAGCATAATGTCTTCAACATTCATCCATGCTATGCGGTGGCTTGCAGCTTCCTTGTTATTCTTCAAGTTAGCATAATATCCCAATATTGTGTAGGTACCAAAGTTTGTTTGTCTATTCTTCAGTTGATGGGCACTTAGGGTGTCTCCCTCTTTTTGCTATTGCAAATAGTGCTGCTATGAACATTGGTGTGCATATATCTACTGGTGTTATGGTTCATATTTCTTGTGGATAAATACCAAGTAGAGGAATTGCTGGATCCTGGTGTGGCACTGTGGGTTAATGCGCCAGACTGCAAAGCCATTTGAACTGCAAGGTCAGCGGTTCAAATTCACCAGCTGCTCCTTGGAAACCCTATACATGGTCGCTGTGGGTTAGAACTGACTCGACAACACTTAACAACCACAAGGTATCTCCATTTCTAACCTTCTGAGGAAGCACCATGTTGTTTTCCATAGTGGTTGCACCATTTTGCCATCCCACCAAAAATGTAGGAGGGTCCCAGTGAAAGACCTACTTTTAACAAATCTACAATATGTTTTCCCCAAACCATTTTTTCACAGAGTTTAGAATTGTCTTGGCTAATGACCTCTGTATATTTCTCCACAGCAAGGTTTTGAAAGAGTTCATTGAAGACAAAATATTTACATATTGGAAGTTATAGAAAGCCATAAATTTTGAGTTTTCCTGTTGATTGAAACGTTTTCTTTCTTGTACCTTCCCTTACAAGGAACACTGGTATAGTGGTTTGGGCTACTAATCACAAGGTCAGCAGCTCAAAATCACCATGAACTCCATTGGCAAAAGATGAGGCTTTCTGCTCCTGTAAAGATTTACAGTCTCAGAAATCCCATACAGTATTGCTATGAGCTGGAACCGACTCTACAACTTACAGCAGCAGCAGCATTCTCTTTCACATAGGATTCTGCACTAATAATTCAGACTCCACTTTACCAAACATGATTTCCTTCTCCATTGACTGGTTTCTCCTTGTAACAGGCCATAAGTATGTGATATGAAAAGTCTTGCCACAATGAGTTCTTAGGAACATTCTGGCTGTACTTCTTCCAACACAGATTTGTTTGTTCTTCTGGAAGTCCATGGTACTCCCAATGTTCTTCTCCAAAGCCAATTATTCTACAGTCTTTCTTATTCATTGTCCAACATTCACATGCATATGAGCTTATTAAAAAATACCATGGCTTGGGTCAGACTCATCTTAGTCATCAAACTGATATTGCCTTATGCAATAGTTCCTTTGATTTCTTGACTGCTGCTTCCATGAGTGTTGATAGTAGACCTAAGCCAAATGAAGTCTTTGATAACTTCAATCTTTTCTCCATTTATTTGATGTTATGTATTAGTCCAGTGGTGAGAATTGCTGTTTTTTTACATTGAGTATCAATACATGCTAACGGCTGTAATTTTTGATCATCAGTAGCATTTTATGTCCTCTTGGCTTTCAACAAGCAAGGTTGTATCATCTGCATATCACAGTTTGTTAATGAATCTTCCTCCAGTCCTGATGACACATTCTTCTTCATATAATCCAGCTTCTCAGATTATTTGTTCAGCATAAAAAATGAATATGTATGGTAAAAGAATACAAACTTGATGCACATTTTTCTTCATTTTTAACTATTCAATATTCCCTTGTTCTGTTTGGACAATTGCCTTTGGTACAGTTTCTTCAGTATATTAAATTGATATGCTAAGTTTTTCTTACTTTGCAGTATTTTCTAAATTAACCCTACAGAATATTCTTAATTATATATCCCTTTGTTGTTGTTATTAAGTGCTATTCAGTTTGTTCCAAATCATAGCAACCCTGTTCAGGGTTTCTGAGGAGCAACTGATGGGTTTGAACCATTGACCATGTTCTAGCAGACCAGTACTTATCCTAAAGTGCCACAATCCCTAGTGTTTCATAATTTACCTGAGGATAAACGTCCCATATTCATATCCTCTGAACAGAAGTGCAGAATCAGAAAAACAAAACAAAACAATTTTTCAACCTCTAATTTTCATTTATCTTTCTTATAAACCCAATTGTTGCTAGTTGTCTTCAAGTTGATTCCAACTCATGGTTACACCATGTGTGCAGAGTAGAATTTCTCCATAGCATTTTCAAGACCTTTACCTTTTAGAAGAATGTGTTCAGGCCCATCTTCTGAGACACTTCTGAGTGAGTTTGAGTCACCAACCTTTTGATTAGTTGTTGAAGACATAACCATTTGCCCTTCTCATCTGCCTTTTTATACCCAGGGCACACTAGAAATCATGAGGGGAAGTTTTCACAAAAATGTTGTTGATGTTAGGTCCCATTTACTGGATTCTGACACATATGCAATCCTAAATATGACAGGATGGAACACTGCAGGGTCCTAAAACATCCTCATAATTGTTATGGTTGAGCCTATTGTTACAGTCACTCCATCAATACATCTCGGTGTCTTTCTCTTTTTTGCTTACCTCTTACTATATTAAGCATGATGTCCTTTCCCAGGAATTGTTTGCTTCTGTTAACATGTCCAAATTAAAAGAGATGAGTCTTGCCATCTTCACTACAAAGAGCATTTTGGCTGCACTTCTTCCCATACAAGCATTAGTTCTTCTGACAGTCCATGGTACTTTCAATATTCTTCTCCAACATCGTAATTCCATGCATCAATTCTTCTCTGGCCTTCCTTACTCATCACTCAGCTTTCACATGCAGATGAGGTCATTGAAAATACCATGGCTAAGATCAGGCAAACCTAATCACTAAAAGTGACATCTTTACTCTTTAACATTTTAAAGAGGTCTGTTGCAGCAGATTTGCCTAATGCAATATTTCTTTTGAGTGATTATGAATATTGATTGTGGACTCAATAGATTGAACCTTTAATCTTTTCTTCATTCACTATGATATTTTCCACTGTTCCACTTGTGAGGATTTTTGTTTTCTTTACATTGAGTTCTAACCAATATTGACAGTTTTACTCTTTGATTGTCATCAGTTAGAGCTTCACATCCTCTTCACTTTCAGCAAGTAAGGTTATGTCATCAACACAAACAAGGCTGTTAATAAGCCTCTATCCAATCCTGATGCTGCATTCGTCTTCATATAGTCCAGATTCTCGGATTATTTGCTCAGCATACATATTAAATAAATGGGTGAAAGAATACAAACATGATATAAAATTTTGCTAATTTTAAACCATGCAATATCTTCTTGTTTTGTTCATAACTCTGACTCCTGACCTATGTACATATTCCACATAAGCACAATTAGATGTTAAGGAATTCTCATTCTTCAGACTGTTATCCATAATACCTAGCACATTTTAACCCTATCAGTTTGAGAATGGATTGAGGCAAAGTGCTATATAGGAAAAACTTTTCTTTAATGCCTTCACATATATCTTCATTTGTCTTTCTGTGTTGTTGTTGTTGTTAGGTGCCGTCAAGAGAGTACTGACCCATAGCGACCTTATGCACAGCAGAATGAAGCATTGCCCCATCCTAGGCCAACCTCACTACTGTTGCCACACATGAGTCCATCAATGCTGCCACTTGGTGAATCCATCTTATTGGGGGTCTTCCTCTTTTTCTCTGACCCTCCATCTTACCAAACATGATATCCTTCTCCAGTGACTGTTCCCTCCTGACAATATGTCCAATGTATGAGAGATGAAGTTTGGCCCTCTTGGCCTCTAAGGAGCACTCTGGCTGCACTTCTTCCAAACCGGATATATTGGTTCTTTTGGCAGTCCATGGCACTTTCAATATTCTTCTCCAACACCATAACTCAAAGGCATCAATTCTCCTACTTTCTTCCTTTTATCCAGCTTTCGCATGCATATGAGGTTATGGAAAATACCATGGCTTGGGTAGGCGCACTTTAGTTCCCAAGCTGACATCTTTGTTCTTCAACACTTTAAAAAGATCTTGTGCAGCATTACTGATGAAAATCAAAGAGCACAGCCTTTTGTATGGATTGCATATCAATGTAAAGAAAACAAAAATCTTCACCACTGGACCAATAAAGAACACTCTTATCAACAGAGAAAAGATTGAAGTTGTCAAGGACGTCATTCTTCTTGGATCAACTATCAGCACTCATGGAAGCAACAGTCAATAAATCAAATGTCTCTGTGGTGACTTGGATTTTCTTATTGGTCACTACACAGGGATTCTGTGCCCTTATACAGCACTCCAAATGCTCTAATAAACATCTGATCACCACCAGTGTACTATTTCATTTAGATTTTTGCCTCCTATGAAATACCTGGAATACAAAAATGATCTCTCCCCTCTGTCCAAAGTATACTGTGCTCTCAAAAGAGATATTCAGTGTTAGAAGGAAAGCAACCCAACTGAAAAAGTCATTGATGTTACAATAAATAATTTGATACTCATTCTCCTTCCTCAGATTATGTGATGAAGTAAATAAATTTCAGTGAGTGGATAAATTACAAGCAATAAAGTGAAAAAAGTAAGTATAGACTGCTAAATCAAGAAATGTGAGGAGGCAGGGCTCAATGGCGGATAGGGGAGAGGTGCAGTGAAGTTCACCGTCAGCAATACCACAGAATACCAGGTGAGGCGGGATAAGGGCAGAGCTCCAAAATTCTGAACCTCATAGGTAGGAATATTTTAAAAGTTTGAAGCCTTATAGTTAGTGATACTTATAGCAGAAGTAAGAATTCACATACTTTTGAATCTGTGGGGCTCTGTGACCCAGAGCCGACAACTTGGGTGAGGCCAAACAGCAAGACCGAACAGGAGAGCAGACCCACAGTGGAATAACGGTATGGGAACCTCGGAGCAAGGGTAGAAAATACACTTTGTTAGTTTTGCTTTGTTCTGATTTTCCTTGTGTTTTTTTTTTTTTTTTTTTT
>NW_006408773.1:1149819-1160191 GCF_000296735.1 Chrysochloris asiatica | reverse complement strand
AAAGAGAGCTTAAAAACCAAATAGGCAATTTTGAATGCAACAAGCTGAAAGAGGACATTAAAGCAATATTCATATTAGGTTACAGTTGTTTTTTTTTTCATCTCTCCCTCCTCTCCCTTTTCTGCAATTATAGACTCCAGTATCCAATCCAGTTTTTGTTGTTGTTGTTGTTGCTGTTTTGGTGGGTTTTTGTTTTGTTTTGGTTTTCTTGTGTTTTTTTTTGTTTTTTTTTTTTTGCTGCTGCTGCTCTTTTGCTGTTTTATGCTCTCCCTTTTAACTTTGAGGGACTCTTTCTCACCCTATATTACCCAAGAAGAGACAGCAACTGCTGCCATATAGTCAAGCTACAATCACACATTATAAAACACCAAAATTCAGGCAAGAAGCAATACTAACTGCCATACACCAGGGAGGCAGACAACACCTGAAAAGGTTACTCTGAGTTCAGCAATAAGAAGAGTGAAAAGGGAAGAGCACATCCTGATCACATCTACCTGGAGGCAATCAGAAATTATTAAACACACATACACGCACACACACACACACACTCAATTAATTATTAAGACCACAGATAAACACTAAACATGTCCAAGAAACAAAAGCAAATGGCCATATCAGGACATTTCCAGAAACAAGATAAAATGTCTGAGACAAATGTTCTAGAGGGAGACATGAACTACATTATGGAAGGAGGGTAGGACTTGGAAATGCCTGAGAAGGACTTCAGAAAAATAATTACAAAATGTTTAAAAACACTTTATAATGGAGTTGATAACATAAGGAAGAACTCAGGAAAGCTCTACAGGAACAATCAAATAAGATAGATATAGCATCAGAAACAATTCAAAAGCTACAGAATGAGGTCAAAGTGATCAATTATAGAATATCAGAAATAGATAATACACTGAAAGGGCAAAGGAGTAGAATAGAAGAGATGGAGGGCAGAATTAGTGAGCTATAAGTCAAATCTCTCAATATCAGTAAGATAGAAAAGCAAATAGAAAAAAGGATAAAAAAATCTGAAGAAGGTCTGAGATTCATGTTGGACAACATGAAGAGGAATAACTTAAGAATTACAAGCATTCCAGAACAGATAGAATCACAGAAGTCCTCAGAGGTAATACTTCAGGAACTTCTGGAAGAAAATTTCTCTAACATCCTCAAAAGTGAAAAGATAAACATTCAAGAATATCAATGAACCCTAGGACAGATAAACCCCAAAAGAAAATCACCAACACATACCATAATCAAGCTCTCCAAAATAAAAGAAAAGCACACAATCCAGAAAGTAGCTAAGGAAAAGAGAAGTGTTACATACAAAGGCAAGCAAATAGGATTAAGCTCAGATATTTCAGCAGAAACCATGCAAGCAAGAAGGCAATGAAGAAACATATATAAAACTCTGAAAGAAAAAACTGTCAAACAAGAATCCTTTATCCAGCAAAGCTACCAATCAAATGTGATAGAGTAATGAAAACATTCCAGGATAAACAGAATTAAGGGATTTTGCCAAAGCCAACCCTGTACTACAAAACATCCTAAAGAGAGTTCTGTAGACTGATAACCAACAAGAACAGACAACCAGAGACTGACATATGAGGCATCATCTCCCAGAACTAAAACGACAGAAGAAAGAGTTGAGAACAGAACAAAACTATAAGAACAAACGCAGAGAATATGGGAGTTCTGTCTATAATCAAAACCATTACAATGTAAAAGAAGGTAAACACAAAGGAACAGAGATACAGATGGTGAGAAGGACAGGTAGATCACAGGATAAAATAGATTGCACTAAATGAAGGGAAAAGTGAATGGAATATAAGGTAACTTCAAAGAAAATTAACACTTCACAACATAACAGGAAAATGAAAATCCAAGAAGAACATGGAAACATTAAAACTATGAGGAAACTCACAAGAGAGAACACAAAAAAGCATGAACTCAGCAAAGGAAGACACACAGAACAAAGAAAGCCGCAACACCAAAACAACAACAACAACAAACACAATGGCAGCAATTAATCTATACTTATCGATAATTGCTCTGAATGTATATGGATTAAATGCACCAGTTAAGAGATGGAGGGTAGCAGAATGGATAAGAAAACAAGATCCTTTAACATGCTATTTGCAAGAGACACAACTACACACAGAGACAAAAACAGATTAAAAGTCAAAGGATGGAAAAAATATATACCAAGCTAATTCTAATCAAAAATGAAAAAGAGTGGTAGTACTAATCTCTGGTAAAATAAACTTTAAGGCAAAAACCAGCATAATAGATAAAGATGGTCATTACTTCAGATTTAAAGGGACAATTGAATAAGATGACATAACAATAATAAATATCTATCCTCCAAATGAAACAGCTCCAAAATATATAAAGCAAACTAATAGATATGAAGAAAGAAATAGATGAATCTACAATAATCGTTGGCAATTTTAATACACCGATTTCAAAAATGATGCATGAGGGGATTGTAACCATGGCAATGAAATGATGAATGTAAAGCTAATGTTCTCCCATGTAAATGATCACATGATTCATAATAAAACATTAAAATAAATAAATAAAACCCTAAACAAAAAGAAATGTGGTCGATGAAAACACTAAAAATGAAATAGTGTGAAAAGGAAGAGGAGGAGAGGAAGTAAAAAAGAAAAACTTGGCATATACATACAACGAACTATTGTTGGTATTGTTTAGTGCCATTAAGTCGGTTCTGACCCATAGTAAAACTATATTGGGAAGCAACTTCCGGTTTGGGGGGCAGCAGAGACAGTCAGGTAGGAAAAGCTGTGTGTGGGAGGGATCGAAAACCCACAGAAGCTGTGCTCACAGAACAATACCAGAGCTCTAGATCTACCATAAGGTCCAGGATGTCATTTTCCTATACTCACAAGTGAAAAAAATCACAATATAAAGGAAAATAATGTGAGTTAGAAATCTCTGAAGATGGGACTCATTCTGTGGCCACCCTGCCCAGGCAGAGTTAAGAGGGCGTGGCTACAGCCACACAGGCACAGAGAACCAGTGCTAAAAGCTGTGCTGTCACATTTGTGAAAGGAGGTGTGGGGGATTTTACACATTCTTTCCTCTTATTCCCTGTGTTGTATTCTTTGCCCAGCCTGGACGCCTTCAGGCAGGTGGGTGCACACACACCCCAAAAAAAATCCAGCACTGATCCCACATTTTTCCCAAGGTACAGAGAGAAAGAGCTTGGTGGCAACTTATGATGTCAGCCTCAGGGTCTCAGCCCTAAAATTAACTTGTGCACAACCCTTACTCAACCTATATAGCAAGAAAAAACAGGCACGTCAGGCTTGACAGACAAATCATAGAACAAACTGTAAAACCCCAACATAAAAGGATGCAACTATCTTGAGAATTACGTTGTGCACATGCAGATAACTAACTGACCCTCAGGGACAAAAATAGTGGACAATCATTCCCCCATTAAATCTCAATATCTATTTGCACATCTCCACGGTGGTGACTAAAGGAGGGGCCTGAGCGAGCAAAAACCCCCACCCATTACTGGAGGTTTCTACGGTGCATACACACTGCTTGTTGTTGCAAGGTGACTAGTCAGTTGGCCACAGTTTT
This sequence comes from Chrysochloris asiatica, assembly GCF_000296735.1. Taxonomy (NCBI): domain Eukaryota; kingdom Metazoa; phylum Chordata; class Mammalia; order Afrosoricida; family Chrysochloridae; genus Chrysochloris; species Chrysochloris asiatica. The sequence continues at coordinate 1,156,585 of NW_006408773.1, read as the reverse complement.
ATTTTTGTTTCAAAGTGGTGGGGTTTTTTTCTCTGCTTTTATATTGCTTCTGCTTGAACCACACACTTTTCCTAGATGTGGGAGCTTTATTTCCCTATGCTACCCAAGAAGACACAGCAATCGTGGCCATACAGCCAAGTTACAAGCATACCCCATAATATTCCACCATTGAGAAAAGAGTCAATAAAAGTTGCTAAGCATTACATGCAAAAAGGTAAGCCTATCTTCTGATCATATCCACCAGGAGACACCCAGTAAGCTTAATAACAAAACAACAAACATCAATTTAAGCATTAAAAAAAAAAAAACTCATAACTACTGGAAATGACAAACTAAAGACCTCAAACACAACAAACGATCTGAAAACATGTCCAAAATCAGAACAGAGTAACAGACAAATGTGCTGGAAATAGACAAAAGCTCCACAGAAAAGGAAAAGCAGGTTTTGGATTAGCCTGAGAAAGAATTCAGAAGAATGGTATGAAAACAAATTCAAATGCTCAGAAAAGGGATGGAGGAAAACATAGAAGAAGTCAGGAAAGTACTACAAGAGAAATCAAACAAGATTGATACAGCATTGGAAACAATTAAAAACCTACAAAAAAGAGGTCCAGACAATTAATAACAAAATATCAGAAATGGACAATACACTGAAAGGGGAAATGAGCAGAATAGAAGAGATGGGAGCAAGAACTAGCAAGCTGGAGACGAATATCTCAATACTGCTAAGATAGAAGAGCAAGCAGAAAAATGGATTTAAAAATCTGAAGAGAGTCTAAGATTCATGCTGGATAATATGAAGAGGAACAACTTAAGAATTATTGGCATTCCAGGACAGGAAGAATCAGAGAAGTCCACAAAGAAGATAGTAGAAGAGCTTCTGGAAGAAAATTTCCCTAACATCTTGAAAGATGAGAAGATAAACATTCAAGAAGCTGAATGTACCCCAGGAAAGATAGACTCTAAAAGAAAGTCACCAAGACATATTATAATAAAACTTTCTAAAATCAAAAACAAGGAGAGAATTGTAAAAGTGGCCAGGGCAAAGAGAAGTTTCACTTACAAAGGCAAGCAAATCAAATTCATCCCTGACTATTCAGCACAAACTATGCAGGCAAGAAGGAAATGGGGAGACATATACAAAACCCTAAAAGAAACAAAAAAACTGCCAACCAACAATTGTCTATCCAGCAGAAATATTAATCAAATATGATGGTGCAATCAAATATTCTAGGATAAACAGAATCTAAGATATTTTATTGAAACTAATCCAGCACTTCAAAACATTCTAAAGGGAGTTCTTTGGACTGAAAACCAACAAGAACAGACAACCACCAGAGATTGACAGGCTGGGCAACACCACCTGGAAATCAATCTACAGATGTTGTTGTTGTTAAGTGCCGTTGAGTCGATTATGACCCATAGCGACCCTCTATAGGGTTTGCAAGGAGCAGCTGGTGAGCTTGAACCACCAACCTTGCAGGTCAAATGACTTTGCACTCTGACACATTAGCCCACAGCGTCACACACTCCAGTCTACAGATACCAGAGTCCAAAACAGAAAAAAACTACAACAAGGATTTCAAAGGAGCTGGGAGGTCAAACAAAGATCAAAATAATATCAATGTCAAAGAAGGGATAAATGTAGGAACAGAGATCCAGTTGGTAAGGATGTCAGGTAGATTACAGGGTACAATAGATTTTCTTAACTGAAGAGAAAAGTTAATAGACTATAAGGTAACCCTTAAGAAAGTTGATACTTTGCAACTTACCATGAAAATGAACTTTCAAGCAGAACAACCAAACATGAAAACTGAGAAGAAACCAACAAGACATAGCACAGAAAACACAAACTCAACACAAGAAGGCATGCAGAACAAAGGAGTGAACAGCACTACCAATACATTAATGTAATGGCAGTAATTAATGCATACCTATCGATAATTACATTGAATGTCAATGGATTGAATGCACCAGTGAAGAGACAGAGAGTGGCAGATTGGGTAAGAAAACAAGACCCTTCAATATGCTGCCTGCAAGAGACACACCTTACACACAAAGACAAAAACAGAATAAAAGTTAAAGGATGGAAAATATATATATCAAGCTAACTGCAACAATAAACAAACAGTAGTTGCAATTCCAATCTCTGAAAAAGTAAACTTTAAGGCAAAAAAACAGCATAAGAGATATAGAAGGACACTATCTCATGATTAAAGGGTCAGTTGAGTAAGACGACATAACCATAACAAATATCTATGCTCCCAATGAAAAAGCATGAAGATATATGAAGCAAACCTTACTAAAATTGAAGAAAGGAATAGATAAATCTACAATTGTAGTGGGAGATTTTAATATGACAGTTTCCAATAGTGACAGAACAACCAGAAAGAAACTCGACAGAATTACAGAGGAACTAAACATCACAATCAACCAACTTGACCTCATAGACGTGTACAGATCATTTAACACAACAACCGCACAATGCCCATTCTTTTCCAGTGCACATGGAACATTCTCCACAATTGACCATATCTTAGGCCACAAAACAAGCAGCTGGTTCTTTGAAAAGATTCATAAAATTGACAGACCATAGGCAAATCTAACCAAAGAAAAGAGGGAGAAGATACAAATAACACACATTAGAAACCACACAGTCAATGTCACAATGGAACCAAAGGAAATCAAAAGGAAAATAAAAGAATACTATGAAGCATTGTACTCCAACAAATTCAAAATCTTAGAAAAGATGAATACATTTTTAAAAACACCACCTAACAAAACTTACACAGAGTGAAGTTGAAAATTTAACAGACCAATAACAAAAGAAGAAATTGATCAGGCCATCACAAAACTCTCAACTAAAAGAATTCCAGGCCCAGACAGCTTCACTGGCGAGTTCTAGCAAACATTCCAGGAAGAGCTGTCACCAATTCTGCTCAAATTATTCCAGAATAAAGAAGATGACGGAAAACTTCCTAATACTTTTTAATGAAGCAAGCATAACCCTCATTCCAAAACCGGGGAAACATATCACTAAGAAAGAAAACTACAGACCAATATCCCTCATGAACATAGACACAAAAATTCTCAGCAAAATTCTAGACAACAGAATCCAGCTCCACATTAAAAGATAATATACATCACGACCAAGTGGGTATTATAAAAGGGATGCAAGGATGGTTCAATATTAGAAAAACAATCAACATAATTCACCACATAAAGAAAAAGGAAAAGAACCACATGATCATATGGATTAATGCAGAAAAGGCAGTTGACAAAATCCAATATCCATTCCTGATAAAAACACTGAACAAAGTAGGAATTGAAGGGAAATTACTGAACATAATCAAGAGCATTTATACAAAACCAACAGTCTACATCACTCTCAATGGAGAGAAATTGAAAGCCTTCCCTCTGTGAACGGGAACCAGACAAGGATGCCCTTTGTCACCACTCCTTTCTAATTTTGTCTTGGAAGTATTGGCCAAAGCTATACAGTAAGATAGGGAAATTAAAGGCAACTAAATTGGCAAAGAGGTAATAAAACTCTCTATTTGCAGATGATATGAACCTATACATAGAAAACCCCAAAGACTCAGTTAAAAAAGCTACTAGACATCATTAGAAGATTCAGCAAAGTGGCAGGATATAAGATCGACATACAAAAATCAGTTGCATTCCTCTTCAGCAACAATGGCAGCGCTGAAAATGACATTAGGAAAGAAATACCATTTACAGGAGCCGCCCAAATGATGAAATATTTAGTAATAAACATAATCAGAGAAACAAAGGACCTATACAAAGGGAATTACAAAACACTACTACAAGAAACCAAAAGAAACTTACAAAAGTGGAAGAACATACCATGTTCCTTGATAGGAAGGAAGACTCACCGTAGTGATAATGTCAATACTACCCAAAGCAATATACACATAGAATGCAATCCCAATCCAGATTCCAGAGACATTTTTCAAAGAGATGGAAAAGACAATTACAAACTTTTTACGGAAAGGAAGGACACCCAGGATAAGCAAAGGACTGCTCAAGAAGAAGAACAAGCTTGGAAGCCTCTCACTCCCCAATTTCAAAATCTAATACATGGCTACAGTGGTCAAAACAGCCTGGTACTGGTACAATGAAAGATACATTTATCAGTGAAACAGAGTCAATAATCCAGAAATTAACCCACACACAAACAGCCAACTGATTTTCAATAAAGTGCCTAGGTATGTTACATGGGGAGGAGATGGTGCTCTCAGTACTGAAAAGCAATATGCAAAAGAGTGAAACAAGACCTTTACCTCATGCCCGATACAAAAAAAAAAAAAACAATTCAGCATGGATGAAAGACTTAAATGTGAATCCCAAAATTTTGAAAGTCATCAATGTAAAAATAGGAATAAATGCGAGGGCACTATTACAGGGAATACACAGACTACAATACATTTTGAAAATTACACAAACAAAAGTAGACAAAACAGATGACTGGGACATACTAAAAAATAAAAATGTATGTGCCTCAAAAGACTTCACTAAAAGAGTAAAAAGGGAACCCACAGAATGGGAAAAAAAATATTTTGCAATGACACATCAGACAAGGGACTCATTTCTAAAATATATAGGAAACTACAACACCTCTACAAGAAAAAGACAAATAACCCAATTAAAAAATGGGCACAGTACCTGAACAGACACTTCACCAAGGAAAAGACCCAGGTAGCCAACAAACATGTGAAGAAATGTTCACAATCACTAGCCATTAGAGAGATGCAAATCAAAACAACAATGAGATATCATCTCACACCCACAATAAAAGCAAAAATAAAAAAATAAAAAATAAATAGAGGACAGTAAGTGTTGCCGAGGATATGGAGAGATTGGGACACTCCTGCATTGCTGGTGGGATTGCAAAATGTTCCAGACCCTCTGGAAAGCAATCTGGCACTACTTCAGAAGGTTGGAAATAGAAATACCTTATGATCCAGCAATCCATCTACTTGGTATTTATACACAAGAAATATGAGCAATAACAGGATTATATATATGCACCCCAATGTTCATAGCAGCACTATGGAGCAAATAGCAAAAAGATGGAGACAGCTTAAGTGCCCATGAATTGAAGAATGGATAAATTTTGGTACATACACACAATGAAATACTATTCCACCTTGAAAAACAACAAGGAAGCTGCAAGCTATCTCATAACGTGGAGCTGCAAGCCACCGCCTAACGTGGATGAACCTTGAGGACATTATGCTGAGTGAAATTGGTGGTGGTTATGTGCCATGGAGTCGTTTCCGACTCGTATCGACCCTATACAGGGTTTCCGAGGCTGTAAATCTTTAAGGGAGCAGAAAGCCTCATCTTTCTCCCGCAAAACAGCTAGTAGTTTTGAACTGCTGACCTTGCGGTTCACAGCCAGATTCATAGCCACTACGCTACCAGGGTTTTAGTCAGTCACAAAAGGAGAAATACTGCGTAGGACCATTTTTGTAAAAGTGTAAGAAAAAGAACCCACACGAAAAGGGGGAAAAACATATATGTATATATTTGCTGATCACCATGATGTCTGGTATGAGGGGAGGAGAGGGAGGGAGCAGAAGATAGAGTACAGGATAAGGAATAGACACAGGATAGCTTGGGTGTGCGGGGGCAGGTGGCGGGGCATTTCACAGGAAGGGGGAGGAGAATGGAAGAACAAGGCTTATGGGAGAACACTTAGGCAGGTTCGCATGAGCTAAGTGGGACAGCCATAAATGATGATGTATGCACAACCTTGGAACTACAGGGCTCCGGGATACAGGGATTGAGGCACAGTTTGAAGGGGTAAAAGAGGGGAATAGTGTTAAGATGCTTGGTTGTCTTCTGAATCTTCGTTTCCCTTGCCTACCATTGTAAAATAGACACTTTAGGTGGGGAGAAAGGAATAGCCAGAATCATTACTAAAGAAAGCTTGTAAGTCCGTCTTCAGCCTATAAATGATTGTTGTTGTTGTTGTGAAGTGCCGTCGAATCAGTTCCGACCCATAGCGACTTTGTATAGGGTTTGCAAGGAGCAGCTGGTGAGCTCGAACCACCAACCTTACAGTTCAAACGGCTTTGTAGTCTGGCACATTAACCCACAGTGTCACACCAGGACTCTGGAATACCTTAAAGGGAGCTTGAAGTTGCCCAGTTAAAGAGACTTCTTGTGATGCCTTTACATTGCACAAGACCGTAGGTGGAATCCAGACCCCCATCCAGAACTGACTGAGGTAGGAAATTTCCACTGGAAAGGATGAATAGACTAGCCTGGAGCAGCTAGAAGAACAGAAGATCCTTCCTCAAAGAAAGACTGGCAGGAAAACCCCGAAACAAGAATGGCAGTGTGATTGATTACTACAAGAACAAGTAAGCTGTTTGCCCTAGAGCCATCAAGGCAAATGGCTGGGACCCCTCAGAGCAAATCCCCTTCCAAGACTGAGACTCAAGGGGACTACATGAGCAGGCATGTGGTCTGGCTGGTGGCCAAGTTGGTCACCTATAACAGAAGAGGGGGAAAAACAGCAATGAAGTTGCTATCTAAGCCCGACCATATTCAATAGACCCCTGTGTACCTAGGTGGAGACCTGGATGGCCAGCAGTATGGCAAGACCCAGGGACTCCTGGGCCCAGAGGCAGTGACATGGCCACAGAGGGCTAGAGTGGAGAGTGAAGTGTCCAGCTGATATGAAGTGAGGGGAGATGCACAAGAACACCCATACTTGCAGATAGTACCCACTTGA
>NW_006408773.1:1147570-1148963 GCF_000296735.1 Chrysochloris asiatica | reverse complement strand
ACGCTCCCCCTCTCCATGCTCCCATCTCTGCCTCCATCTCTGGCACTGCTGCTTCTCTGGATAAGGTCCCACACTCTGCTTGTGCGCTTCTCTCTTGATGGTCCTAGGGTCCTCTGTTTCTGGACTGTAAGATTAACCACTCCCCTTTTTTTGTTACAAAACTTCTACCTTTACAGTGTGACAGTTGCAATTAATTATGATAACAGTTATTCACTATTGAATCTTACGAAACTTATCCCCATCTCCTTTCATCAGACCCATCTAGAAAAGATGATAGCTATTCAGTGGGTACTCTTTATTTCCCTCAACCATCTTAAACTAAACTCCCTCTTGAAACCTTGTAAGCCAGTCACTTCGTGCCTTTATTGCTCCCTCATTTTAGGTAGCCAATGTCTACATTGCCCGTTCCTATGTAGCCTGTGTACAGAGTGGATAGCATTGAAACTTGATTTGAAGACTCTTTCCCTCTCTGTTGGTATTTAAAGTAACTACCGCTCTGAGTATAGCTCAGGTTCATCATGAAGATGTATCTTCTGTCACTGTAGCTGTTCCAGTCTGCTTGTCCTTTCTAGTGGGAATGTCTCACCTCATAAGGTTGTGGATGGTACTCAGCATTCCACCTAAGGTCCTATACTCTGTAAAGGCTTTACATGAGGCCTGTTTCACAGGGCAAGTTGTAGAACCCCTTTTAGGTATTCCAATCAGTTATAGGCTGAAGGCGGGCTTACAAGTTTTCTTTAATTATGTTTCCCAACATTCCTTTCTATCCCACTCAAGTGTCTATTTTACAGTAGTAGGCAAGGGAAAGTAATATTCATAAGGCAGTCAAGGATTTTAGTATTATTTACCCTCTTCAAGCTATAGCTAGATCCCTGTATCCCAGAGCTGTGTTGTTCCAAGGTTGAGTATGCATCACTATTTACCTCTATCCCACTAGGCCATGAAAACCTGTATGTTGTTCTTCTGCCTTCTCCCCACTTCCTGTATTGCCCTCCCAACACCCAAAATAAACCCCCCACCCCAACCCTATTGTGGTTACCTTGTATTCCATTAGTTCTTCCCTCGATTTAAGATAGTCTATTTTATTCAGTAATCTACCTGAACTTCCTACCACCTGGATCTCTGTTTTTACCATTTTTCACATTGTAATTTTTTTTTTGATCATAGACTGACCTCCAGATCCTCTGTTCTTATAATTTTATTCTGTTCTTGACTCTTTCATTTGTCGACTGAGTTCAGGTTGATGCTGTCATGTACATCATGATATAGTTGTCATGTGTTCTTGTTGGTTCTCAGTCTACAGAACATCCTTTAGGATGTTTTTCATAGCAGGGTTGGCTTTGGCAAAATCCCTTAGCTTCTGCTTATCCTGGAATGTTTTGATTACACCATC
>NW_006408773.1:1126742-1146998 GCF_000296735.1 Chrysochloris asiatica | reverse complement strand
CCATTTCTGATATTCTATTATTAATCGTTTGGACCTCTTTCTGTAGGTTTTGAATTGTTTCCAATGCTGTATCTATCTTATTTGATTGTTCCTATAGTGCTTTCCTGACTTCTTCCTTATTTTTCTCAACTCCATTGTATAGTGTTTTGATACATTTTAAAATCATTTTTCTGAATTCTTTGTCAGGCATTTCCAAAGCCTGCCCATCTTCCAGTATGGAGTGTAGGACTACTTCCAGCTCATTTGCCTCAGTTACTTTATCTCGTTTCTGGACATGTGCAGATATGGTCGTCTGCTTCTGTTTCTTGGGCATCTTCAGGGGTTATCTGTGGCCTTAATACTTAGATGGGTGTGTATTTTGATATTTTTTATGCTTTCTGAGTGACTCCAGGTAGATGTGATCAGGGAATGGGCTTTCCTTTTCACTCTTCTTCCTGAGAAGTTTCCAGGAAATGTATTTGGCCACTCTAGTCCAAGTTTCTACAAATGTAAACTGGTGATGATAGTAGTGTTTACAACAGGATGTGTTGGAATGAGTACTTGAGTCATATGAAGTGCTTAGAAGGGCCCGGCATATCTGATTGTTTAAAAATTATTATGTTTTCCAGTTATTATAAAGATCATTATAAGTGTTATTAGGGAAGACAATATCTGTGGTGTGACCCATAAATTATGTTCTTAGAGTGGTTTAAAAATTATTAAGGAAAAGACTAAGGTGTTCTTTGGTTCATCTATATAGAAGTTTAAGTTATTTTATTTAGCCAAACATTTTAATACACCTCCAAACTCAACCACTATTTTTAAACAAATAAATAAGTATTTTATTAGACCCCAATTTTATGACAGCACTTAACAAAAATAACATATTGCATAAAAGAGTGGAAGATCTTAAATAAGAGAGAGAAAACATGACTATTTAAATCATAAATTATATTTTCCTTTGAAATAATGATAAACCATTTTCGCATCTTCCTCAAACTGATTCACATGGAAAAATAATCATATCACAATTTTATTAACAAGGACTTACAATTAAAATCATTTTTAATTTAACCATCTAGATGAACTCACATACATTCATTATAGAAACAGTTTCTGGGCACCTGGAAGGCACAAGCTTGCACTTAGTAGAAAAGCTGGGCATCTATGTCTATCTGTAATAAGAGCTTTTCAAGAATAGAAGAATGGCACTAAACTGCAAAAGGCAGTTCTTAGTGATAAAAATTCAATTACTCCTACTACTTCCCTTGATTTAATGAATACTGCATGTTATGTGTGGAAATCAGATGAAAGTATTCAAATAAAGGAACACCTGGTGTTTTATGTTTAACAAAGGTAGTCATGACAACAAGGATGTAGAATCAGTTCAAGTACTCCAAAGATGCACTCCAAATAGGCATTTGCTTTTGGCTCACCTATATATACATATTGTCAGGAGGGACCAGTCGCTGGAGAAGGATATCATGTCTGGTAAGTTGGAGGGTCAGAAAAAAAGAGGAAGACCCCCAACAAGATGGATTGGCCAGGTGGCAGCATCGATGGACTCAAGCGTGGCAACAGTGGTGAGGTTGGCCCAGGATCTGGCAGTGTTTCGTTCTGCTGTGCATAGGGGTCACTGTGAGTCGGTACCGACTTGATGGAACCTAACAACAACAACATATAGTGAAAAACCATCAATTAATAAAAATTCAGTCAAACCAGTTATTTGTCATCACATAGGCATCAGACACAGGCTGAAATGAATCATTTCATTTTGCTCAATTTAAAAGCTTCATTTGCAACTGAATTCTCCATTGTCATGCATTATCACTGTACTACTAGGAGTAGAACTAAACAAGCAACTCATTAGAATATTTTATTAGGTCTTTTTTAAAAAAAGAAAAATATTCATCTCATTTAATATATGCAGGTTATAGACCATATTCATACCCAAGATTTATTTTTTGCTTATTAAAAGATATGTGCCATTACACAAATTGCTTGAAAAATGAAAATACAAAGGTTTCTCACATTCTAACCCCTATATCTTTGATCATGAAACTTTACCCTCTTTTTCATATGCAGAGTACTATGCATCTTTCAAGTTCCAGATTCAATGCAATCATCATAAAGATCCTCTTTTGTAGAGAAGCCTTAATACTCCTACTAGATTGTAAATTTATTTGATTAATAAAATGTTTAATGTCTTTAACTCTAGAGCACCTAGTTTAGTACTTTATACACAGTAGATCCTTGATGATGATTTATTTATGAGAAAGGTTGTTGTTAAGTGCTGTTGAGTTGGTTCCAACTCATAGAGACCCTGTGTAGGCTTTCCAAGGAGTGGCTGGTAAGTTTGAACCACCAACTTTGTGGTTCAAAATGACCATGCGGTCCACTGCTTTATCCAACAACATCACAAGAAGTCTCCAAGAGAAAACTTAGGATATTTAATTCTAAAAGAAAATTCATTTCCTATGATCTATTTATCTAAATATTTACTGGATTAGTAATTTGCACTTTTCATTTTTGACAGATGCATTTCAGTCTTCTTTAGAAAATATAATTTGCGCTCAAAACCTACCTCTGTCGCTCCTTTTGATCATCACTTAGCTTTCTGATTTCAAAAGCCCTGCTGAGAGTACCAATATAACCAATATAACCATCTCACATGTCTCGTATGATGATCAAAGGGCAGAAAGCATGAAAGCATGAAGCCAGACTTTCAGATATCTTTGGTTAGTAGCATCCCTTCTACCTATAACACTACTAAATGTGATGATTTGATTCACCTGTTGTCATGATAACAGAACAAGAGTAAAGACCTTTTCACATTGATAGTCATGATCTTGTCACTGCAAACTCCCTAACCATCACCCTGACTAAGTCCAGCTAAATGTGTATTTGAATAAAGTCACAGTGAGATAACATCCTGTACTTTCCTGCTCCTATATTTACTTTTATTCTCCTTCAGAAATAAATTTACGTCAAAACCATATCCAAATATTTACTCATCATTTGTCAAATGTTATCTTCCTTTTGATGTCCAAGCCGATCTCCTCAACCAAAAATTATTTCTTCCCTCTTTTAACTCCCACACTTTATCTGTGTCCTTTTTTCTGATTTTTTTTCTATCTTGTATGATAGTTAGGAAGCAGCACTAGTAGTACAGTGTTTAAGAGCTTGACTTTTTGTCGGGGTTTTCCCTCGACATAGTAGTCAGGAGTTTTTGGTTCACGAGGAGGGGAGATCCAGCAGCGATAGGGATAGTGAAAGAATACACAGACAAACAGAAGAAGGGAGATAATGAGGCACCCCAAAGCCAGGGTGGATACATCACTGGTGGGCAGGCTTGGGACTACAGGCATCATGGCCTCTGCAGGCAGCGACTCACTGCCCTGCAATCTTTAATGCATGCCTTCCAACCCGTAATGCACCGCAATCTTTACTCCATGCCTTCCAACCAGTAATGCACACCTAGGGAGGCCCAGGCCTCTGTTTTATTTAGGGGAGGAGTTTCACACCAAGCTGGGAGGGACTAAAACAGGATACAGCTAACATCAGTAATTTTCCAGACATTCAGGTAACTTTACATTGTACTTCACTGGTTCGAATCCCAGGCCAGCAACTTGGATTCTCAGGCCCAATTAACATATCTATAGCCCCTGAGGTCAGTTGGGGGAAGGTGAGAGTTCTGCAGGAGACGCCCAGGTGAATGGGCTGCACCTGGAAAAGGGATTAGGGAGGATGGGTTCTTTGTCTATAGAACAAAGAACCGAGAAGTAGCTAAGATATTTTTAGTTAATCCTTTGGAGAAAGGTTTAACCTTGCAACCTTTAGTCTCGGCTTTAGGAAAATATCACATTTATCTGTGGATTTTCAAAGGCTCCAGTGTATTAATTTAATATATATACCTGAATATTAAGATGAAAGTAATTTTCCATTAACTGCCAGTGGCCTCATTTGTTACACTCAGCCCTAGAGGGCCTCGAACCTCTGACTAGTCTTACACGGTCTGCAACAACTTTTAACCAAAAGATTGGTAGTTCGAACTCACCAGTGACTTCTCGGGAGAAAAGGCCTGGAGATCTGCTCCCTTAAAGATTTTTGTTGCTGTTATTATTGATAAGTGTGTTTGAGTCAGTCCAGACTCATAGCCATATAGGGTTTCCAAGGAGCAGCTGGTATGTTAGAACCATGGACCTTGTGGTTAATACCCCAGTGAAGATACTACAGCCCTATACCAGGACTCTATCCAAAGACTGTTGTTGTTGTTGTTGTTAGGTGTCATCGAGTCAGTACCAGTGCACAACAGAATGAAACACCACCTGAACCTGGGCCAACCACACAATTGTTGCCAGGTTTGAGACCATCGATGCTGCCACTTTGCCAATCCATCTCGCTGGGGGTCTTCCTTTTTTCCTCTGACCCTCCTCCTTACCAAACATGATATCCTTCAGTGACTGGTTCCTCCTAACAATATGTCCAAAGTATGACAGACAAAGTTTGGCCATCCTGGCCTCCAAGGAGCACTCTGGCTGTGCTTCTTCCAACACAAATCTGTTTGTTCTTTTGGCAGCCCATGGCACTTTCAATATACTCCTCCAACACCATAACTCAAAAGCATCACTTCTTCTACGGTCTTCCTTATTCACTGTCCAGCTTTCACATGCACAAGCTAACATCTTTGTTCTTCAACACTTTACAAAAGATTTGTGCAACATATTTGCCTAATGCAATATGACGTTTGATTTCTTGACTGATGCTTCTGTGAGTGTTGATGGTTGTCCCAAGAAGAATGAAGTCCTTGACAACTTCAATCTTTTCTGCATTGATAAGAATGTTGTTTATTGGTCCAGTAGTAAGGATTTTCATTTTATTTACATTGAGACACACCCATAATGAAGGCTATGGCCTTTGATCTTCATTAGTAAGTATTTTAAGACCTCTTCACTTTAGGCAAGCAAGGTTGTATCATCTGCATATCACAGGTTATTAATGAGTCTTCCTCCAATCCTGATGCCATGTTTTTCTTCATATAATCCAGTTTCTCAGATTATTTGCTCAGCACGCAGGCTGATTAAGTATGGTAAAAGAATACAACCTTGTTGCACACCTTTCATAGTTTTAAACCATTCAGTGTCCCTATGTTCTTTTCGAACAACTGCCACTTGGTCCATGTACAGATTCCTCATGAGCACAATTAAATGTTCCGGAATACTCATACTTTGCAATTTTGTCAATACCTTGTCATGATTCACACAATCGAAAGCCTTTGCATAATCAATAAAGCACAGGAAACATCTTTCTGGTATTCTTTGTTTCCAGCCAAGTTCCATCGGACACCAGCAATGATATCCCTCATTCCATGTCCTCTTCTGAATCTGGCTTGTACCTCTGGAAGTTCTCTTTCAACATATGCTTGCAGCCATTTCTGTATTATTGTTAGTAAAACTTTACTCACATGGGATATCAAAGATTTTGTCCAATGGTTTTCGCATCCTGTTGGGTCACCTCTCTTTGGAATGGACACAAATATGGATCTCTTCCAATAAGTTGGCCAGATAGTAGTCATCCAAATTTCTTTGCGTAGATGAGTGAGTGTCTCCAGTGTCACCTCACTTTAATTGAAGAGTTCAATTTTTATTCCGTCATTTCCTGGTTCCTTGTTCTTTGCCAATTCCTTCAGTGCACGTTGCACTTCTTCCTTCAGTATCATTGGTTCTTGATCATATGCTACCTCTTGAAACAGCTGAATATCAACCATTTCCTTTTGGTACAAAGACTTTATATTCCTTCCATGTTCTCTTGATGCTTCCTGCATTATTCAATAATTTGCCCAGAGAATCCTGCAATAACGAAAGTTGAACCTTGAATTTTTTCTTCAGTTCTCACAGTTTGAGAAATGCTGTGTTCTTCCCTGTTGGTTTTCTGACTCTAGATCTTTGCACATTTCATTGTAATATTTGACGTTTCTCCTCGAGTTGACTTTTGAAATTTTCTGTTTTAGCTAATGTACGTCTTTATTTATTCCATTTGCTTTGGCATCTCTATGCTGGAGATTAAGTTTCAGTGTCTCTTCTGACATCCATTTTGACCTTTTCCTTCTTTCTTATTCTTTAGATATCATCTGAAGAACAGTTTTGATACATTAAACACTAAAGACAGAAGACCAGAAGAGTTGTAGGATGACATCAAGAATGTCATACAGGAAGAAAGCAAAAAGTCATTAAGGAGACCCTAAGATTACAGCTTAGAAAACCTTATGGGTAATTTCTGCTGTCGTTGAGAGTCTTTGAGTCAGAAATGACTTACAGCACACGATAACATCATATTTATTTTTATGTGCATACAGTATCTGTATGCATTAAATTATTCCTTGAGGACAGACTATTTCTGAATCATTTTATATGCTCCATGTGTCAATTATAGTATCCTACACATGAAAACAGCTCAAGAAGCATTTGTTGATCAGAAAAAAAAAAATGTGACATCAAATAATTTATTTTGGATCCAGAAACATTTAGCATTCTCTGTTTCATTCATTCATCCATCCAAAAATATTTATTCCTAAAATATTTATTAAGCACCTATTTGTTTCTGGACACTTTTATCAGAGTCTTAAATGTGACAGCAGGCAATGCAAACTCCCTGCTCTCATCAATGTTATATTTTAGTGAGAACAGAAAGGAGATAAACAATATACATATAAATAGATGTCATTTGGTACTAAATGATGTAAAGAAACCTGAACCAGGATAAAGGGAAGGAGTGAGAGGATTGTTGAAATGCCTTTAAGAGATTGATTAAAGTCATCACTGATAAGATGGCATTGCAGCAGACACCAAAAGAAAGTAAGGGAACAAGATGTATGTTTATCTGGGGTGACAAGTGCAAAGGCCATTGTTGTTGTTAAGTATTGACTTATAACGACTTTTTATCGGGCTTCCGAGGAGTGTCTGCCTCATTTGAACTGCCAAACTTGGGGTTAGCAGTTTAGTACTTATCCTAGAGTGCCATAGGCAGGATCAAACATGACAAATTTGACAAATAACAGGAAGGTTCATGGGAACAGAATATGATGAGCAAGGAGGAGAATCAATCAGGAATAAATTATTTGGATTTTACTCAGTGAAATTGAAAGCCACTAGATAATTCTCAAGAAACCCTGGTGGTGCTGTAGGATAAGCACTGGACTTCTAATCCCAAATTTGGCAGTTTAAACCCACCAGCCAATCCTCAGGAGAAAGAGGAGACTGTCTGTTCTGATAAAAATTTGCTGTCTGGAAAACCCTAATAAGGCCGTTATTAGTCAGAATCGACTAACTGGCCATGTGTTTAGATTGCTTTGATCAGAGGAAAGATATTACTTGACTTATTTTTTTAAAAATCAACTTCATTAAGATATAAGTTACATGTGATATAATGCACATATTCCAAGTGTTTTTGTTATTTATGGCATGTAGATGTTGCTATCAATATAGACTAGTGCCTATATAAGTAGATAGATAGATAGATAGATAGATAGATAGATAGATAGATAGATAGATAGATAGATAATATGATATGGAAAGTTGGTAATTTGTCATTCACTGATGTTCAAAACAAGTTGTAAATGGAAAACTTCAAATACTTAGAAAGATGGTAGCTTTTTAAGCATTCATCTTTAAACACATAAGTATCTATCTACCTGCTGCTCTAAAGCATTACGCATTATTTAACGTCCTGCACAAGACTGCAAAATTATTTGAACTGCAAGGTCGGTGGTGCAAACTCACTAGCTGCTCCTCAAAAACCCTAGACAGGGTCGCTATGGGTTGGAACCAACTTGACAGAACTTAACAACAACAACAACAGCATTAAACAAAGTGAATACCATGACACAAAATAGTGTTACTTATAGTTAATAGCTTGAATAATTCAGTCTTATGTATATATACAAATCATTGCAATTATGTTGTTGTTGCTAGGTGCTATTGAGTCAGAGTCATCAGCAACTACAGTAAAATTTACATATTTACTATGTACCAAAACTGAAAACTGTACAGAATGCACTTTAAACTTTTTATAACAATTATTTGCTATAGGAATTCATTTGTAGCATAAAATGTTCTTAATTATACCCCTTTAAAATGTCATATCATAATTAGAAGTTGGATTTAGAAATAAGCAAGCAGATTTGAATTCATTACTTCCAACTAAATGGTTCATAGATTGAAAAAGTTTAAGAACCTTTGTTCAGTAGCACTCAAATTTTTTAGAAAACATTCCTGGGATAAGTCAATCCGGAATCCAATTATTAGATTTTAAATGTTCTCCTGGAGCTTACCATGTCATTAAGAGAAGAAACAGTTTTTGACAATAGCTATATTAAATATTCAATTTGCTGGCCTACAAACCAATTTCACACTATTTTAATGAGTTAGAGCTAAGGAAAGAATATCAGCTTAAAAAAATAAGTTTTTCTTCTCTGTTGAGGAATAGCTGTTCTTCGGTCAGCTCAAAGGACTCCATCTATATTTCACAATTCTAAGAACCAGAGAACTTGAATTAATTCTTGAGTAGGAAACATTTTTAGTGCTTTAATTTACAAGAATCATGTATACATTTATATGGAGTAGTATTTTATCACACACAAAAAAATTGGAGGGGAGGAATATTTTGCTTTCCTAATAATGCTCCATCTATAAATTACTAAATTTCTGTTAGGAAATATGAAGACCACATGACTCAAACATGGAACATAATGCTTTCCATATATTGGTCACTTAACCAATATTGACAGGCAATTGTGGCTGTAATAAAGAATGGGAACTTTCATCATTATAACAAGATATGTTCTGGGCATTTTTATTGAATCTTTAATAAATCCTTTTTTCATTCTTCCTCAATCTTTTAATCAAAGCCTTTTGTGCTAACAAATTTTGGGGCTAGGAATTCAGGCACAACATGAGAAAGAGGAGTCAGGGAGATCATGAGAAGTAAGTAGGTTTATTATACTTATGAAAATTGAACCCAGAAACAGGGAGGCATAGCAAGGCATGACACAGGACCACACAGGAGCTATACCCTAGGACAAGGTAAAAAGCTGAAATTTCAGGAGAAGGTTATGTATGACAAGCAGGGTGGGCTAACTAAGTTTTTTGGGCTTTCTGGGGATACGTTCTTTTGAATAATTTTGCAAACTTAGGTGACATTAGGGCTGTCCCTAGTTCTTGGGTACCTACTACCAGGCCAATTAAAATGAAGACATAGGAGCCCAGGAGTATGAGAACTTGATAGAGGTAGTGGTTAGAAAGTAGAATTACTCAGCTACTCAAGAAAGGGAACAGACTGGACTCCAGGCAAGGCCTCAACAGTGGGTCAAAATAGCATTTTAAGAAAATTATATCATACCTATACTTGGCATTCAACACTTTTTTATAACCTAACACACTCTAACTTCCCATCCTTAATTTTGCCTACTGCTTAGCATCTACCTTTCCCCCTAATTATCCTACTAACATGCCAGGCTCAGTTCTGCTTTCTTATCTTCATTTATAGTGTTTCCGTTGTATAAATCTTACTCAGATTTCAAAATCTAATTTAAGGTCCACTTCCTCTAGGAAACTTTCCATAACTGAGGGAATGAGTTGCTGGGCCTGTGGTTTCAGGAACATAGTCTCAGGGGACACCATGTTCAATCTGCATAACACAGTCCAAAAAGACAATGTTCTACATCCTACTTTGATATGTAGGCACTGGAATCTTAAAAGTTCATGAGCAGCCATCTAAGCTGCAGTTATTGGTCTCTCACTGTCCAGAGGAAAGAAGAGTGATAAAAATCAAATGTGCATGGAAACTCTTTCTTAGTCCAAAAGATGAATGGACCATATGAACATTAGTCTTCAAAACCCTGAGACCTTAAGAGCTAGATGGTGCCCAGCTCCCACTACCAATGGCTCTGAATGTGAGCACATTAAAAGGTTCTTGAAAGAATAGGAGAAAAATGTGGGACAAATCTCAGAATCATACAAAAGATCAATTTACTGGTTGAATAGAGACTGGTAGAACAGCCAAGACACCCTTAGTCACCCTTCAGATCTGGAAATAAATTCACAACAGAATTTTAAGAGGAACAGAAATTAAAAATTTTTCACTCAAAAATCAATTCAATGGTTGCATGTATTGGGAAATAGTCTATGGTTAAATAAATGTATTTACTGTAAGGTATTTTTTATTGTGATAAATTTTACAAAGTATAACCTTCATTATTTTAGCCATTGTAATTGTTGTTAAATGCCTGGAGTCGATTCCACTCATAACGACTTTGTATAAGGTTTCCGAGGAACTGCTAGTGAGCTTGAACTGCCGACCTTGCATTTCAAACCAACATTGCAGTCTGGCGCATTAACCCACATTGCCACACAATTCAGTGAATTTTAGTAGATTCACATTGCTGTAAAATCACCATTATCTAGTTCCAGGCAATTTTCATCACTTGAAAAAGAAACCCTGTACCCATTAGGCATTCGCTTCCCACTAACCCCTTTTCCCAGTCTCTGTTGTTATTGTTGTGAAGTGCCATCTAATCTGCCCCAATTCATAGCAATTCAGAATAGGGTTTCTGAGGAGCAGCCAGTTTAAATATACCACACCAGGACTCCCTGGGTGGGAACTACTAATCTACTTTCTATCTCTATAGTTTTGTCTGTTCTAAATATTTAAAATAATTAGAATCATGAAAAATGTGTCATTTTATGTCTGGCTTCTTTCACTTAGCATATGTTCAAAGTTTATCCATGGTGCAGCCTGCATTAGCACTTAACATTTTTATGCCTGATACTACTCCAAATATATTTTATTTATCAATTACTTAGTTGATGGACATTTGGGTTGTTTCCACTTTCAGGATACTATAAATAATGCTGAAATGAATATCACTATAGATATGTCTGTTCGAACACTTCCTTAAATTTTTCTTAGGTATATACCTAGAAGTGGAAGAATTGGGTAATATGGTAATTCTATGTTTAACTTTTGAGGAAATGCCAAAATATTTTTACAGTGGATTTTCCTTAAAAAAAAAATATATATATATATATATATATATATATATATATATATGTTGTTGTTGTTAAGTGCCGTCAAGTCGGTTCCGACCCATAGCGACCCTGTACAGGGTTTCCAAGGGTGTAAATCTTTACAGGAGTAGAAAGCCTCATCTTTCTCCCACGGAGCGGCTGGTAGTTTCAAACCGCTGACCTTAAGGTTCGCAGCCCAATTCGTAACCACTACACTACCAGAGCTCCTTTATATATATATGCCATCATATCATTGTAGAGTTGAACTGGAATATCATAGTGATTTTAATTTGCATTTCTCTAATGATTAATGCTGCTGAACAGTAGTAAATGTTCATGTACTTTTGTTATTGTTAAGTAATGTGGAGTTCATTCTGACTCAGAAATACCGCCTGGTCCTACACTATCACAATTGTTATGTATGAGCCAATTTTTGTAGTCAAAGTGTCAATCCATCTCTATAATTCTCTTCCACTTTTTCAGTGTCCCTCCTGACAACATTTTTAAAGAGTGAGAGATAAAGTATTGCCACCATCACTTTAAAGAAACATTTTGGCTGCACTTCTTCCTAAACAGGTATGTTTGTTTTTCTGGCAGTCCATGGTACTTTGAATATTTTTTACCAATACCAAAATTCAAATGTATGGGTTCTTCCACTGTCTTCCTTATTCACTGTCCAATCGTCAACTGCATATGAGGTCATTGACAATTCTATGGCATGGGTCAGACATATCTAGTGCTCAAAATGGCATCTTTAACATTTTAAAAAGGTCTTTTGCAGCAGATTTGCTCAATGCAATACGTCTTCTGATTTTTTGACTGCTGCTTCCGTAGGAATTGATTATGTATGTACTCAAGTAAAATATAATCCTTGACAACTTCAATCCTTTCTCCATTTATCATGATGTTGTTCATTAGTTCAGTTGTGAAGATATTTGTTTTCTTAACATTGAGTTGTAATCCATATGGAAGTCTGCAATCTATAGTCTTCATCAGCATGTGTCTCAAGTCCTCTTTATTATAGAACTTCTTTGATAAATGAAGAAAATCTTTATTGGAGAGCCTGAGATGAACTTACTGCTTTGTACTTCTAGTAAGATTAGAGCTCTCTCCATAACAGAGGATTATGTTTGCTGCAAGGCCACAACAGAACAGAGCATTATTTCTTCCTTCATGGGCTAAATCAGACTTTTTCTTACCTTTGAATTTTGCTGAGACAGTTATATTGGAAATAGCCCTGTACCTCTACTACTCTGAGGGAAAAAAAAAAAAAAAATCTCCCATCTGTCTCATTAAGCTCTTGGAAAAAATCATCTTTTAAGTAATAAAAATCATTCCATTCGGCTCTGTGTGGAAGATTTTTTATGGAGACAGAGAAACAGAATGCCAGGTTGCCCCCAGAGTCCGTGTATACTCCAGAGTTCTGCTGTGAATCCTGGCAATTATACTAGAGCTATGAAGACAAGGAAAAAAACAAGATGATGTATCAAGCTGTTTTCCAGTGACTCAAACTCTGATAAACAAGTGTTTTTAATGCTGACTTAGAAACTTAGGTTTACCACATTCATCCCAAGTGAAACATTATAAGAAGTCATGTTAATATTTCAGTGTTAACACCACACACACACTTATCTTACAGATACCTTGAATGTCTTTCTGGGTCTTGTTCCATTTGGTGTGACTCTAAGAGTTAAATTTCAGCTTCCCAATAATCACCCTGGGATGATGTTACAGCCATCAGGTGGTCTTATAATATGTAACCAGCATTTGAAAATTGAACCACAGTCATATTTCAGCATTAATCTGAGTCAGAATAACCTAATAAAACAATTAGTTATACTAATTGTTTATAGACTATGTTGGTTATTGTATCTTGATTTTGATATAGAGTTTGCAGAAATCCATACAAAATAGACAGTATATTTCCAGGAGTACCATCCCTAGGAGCAAGGACTGGGGAAAATAATAATGCATTAAGTTGCTACACTTTCCCCTCTGCCTGATTACCCCCCTTCTTCCTCTTTTTTTATACATGTGTCTTATAAAAGAGCTTGATTTTTTAAAAAAGCAGAAAAAGAGCATGTAGTAGGATGTAGGTGGGGGTTTGCTTTTTAATTTTAGAAAAGGGACATTGGGGGAATGGTGTGAGGAGTTGTCTTCAGGATTATTCAAAAGTAAAAGGCTCTCAAATTATTTTTACTTTATGACTTGACTATATATAAATGTGTTCTGTTGTTGTTCAGTACTATCAAGTCTGTTCTGACTCATAGCGACTCTGTATAGAATTTCTGAGGCTGTAAAACTTAGCTGAAGCAGAAAGACTCATTGTTCTCCCATTCGAAACACTAACTTTATAGTTAGCAGTCCAGTGTTTATCCTACTGAGCCAATGCACTCCCCATATAAATGTGTGGGATGAACCAAATGGAGACCTGGTGTAGCTTTGTAGAATAAATCACTGCACCACAAGGTCAGTTTGAACCACAAGATCAGAGGTTCAAACTCACCAGCTTCTCCTTGGAAACCCTATACAAGGTCATTAATAGTCAGAACCGACTTGAAAGCTCTTAACAACAAAATGCATCAAATTGCCTAGCTACACTTACAAATGCCTTGCTATATAGGAATCACTGCTGTATAGGAATTGCAAACATCATCATATGTAATATAGTTGTTGCTGTTATTAGGTGCCCTTTCATTGATTCCAACTAATAGCAATCCCATGCACAAGATAACAAAATACTGCCAGATCCTGTGCCATCATCATAATTGTTGTTATGTTATAGAACATTGTTGCTGCCACTGTGCCAGTCTATTTTCTTGGAGGCCTTCCTTATTTTAGCTGAACTGCCACTTTGCCAAATATGATGTTCTTCTAATATGTCCAAGGTACAAGAGACAAAGTCTCACCAACCTCATTTATATGGAGCATTCTGGCTGTGCTTCTATTATTTTTTTCTTTTTTTTTAGCTTTTGTAGCATTTTTTCCCTAATGTTTTATTGTGAATTATGTGATAGTTTACATGGGAGAACATTAGTATCACATTCATCCTATCGTATATCGTTTCATTGCAATGGTTACAATCCCGCCCCCCACGGATCATCAACCAACCAAAGGGTATACCCTGCAAGCCTGCCCCCTGGTCGTCAGCACACAGCCCCTCTCCCACTCTGGGTCTAAAGTCCCCAGCTGCTCCATCTCCCCATGTCATTATCTCTGTCTCCATCCCTGGCATCACTGCTTCTCTGGGTAGGGTTCCATTCTCCGCTCTTCTCCCTTGATGGTCCCAGGGACCTCCACTCCAGGAATGCAGTTAATCACTCCTCTCCTTTTGCCACAAAATGTCTACCTTTACATTTCCAGCCATTACAATCAGTCCTGATAACAATTATTTACTATTGTATCGCAAGACACCTATCCACATCTCTTTTAATTAGCCCTGTCAAGACAGATTGAATACTACTCAGTGGAGAGTCTACCTTGCTCCATGTCCTCTGATCTAGGGTCCCTCTTGAAAGCTTGTAAACCAGTCACTTCTTGCCTTTATAGTCTCCCCACCCATTTTGGGTAGCCATTGTCCAAGTTGCCCATCCCTGTCTACTCTGTGTGTGGAGGGGGTGGGAATGATTCTTGCAGTAAGGATTTGTTCCCTCTTTTGAGATACTGCATCCATAGGTGTAGGTCAAGTTCATCAAATTGTATCGGATTACTCTTTTTTTTCTCTTCTTTCTTCTTTTAGTTGAGCTCTGATCATCCAGTCATTGAAGCCAGGTCAAGTGGGTATTATCTGCATGTGTGGGTGTTTTTATGTATATGCCCTGTCTTCTTATCAGCTGGATGCTTCACTCTCCACTCTAGTCCTCTGTGGCTATGTCACTGACTCAGGGCCCAAGAGTCCCCAGGGCTTGCCACACTGCTGGACAGGTTTCCACCCGGGTTCACAGGAGTATATTGAATGTTGTAGGGCTTAGCTCACAAATTCATTGCTCTTTTCCCTCATTTCCCTTTACTGGTGATGAACATGTTCACCAATCAGAGCATGTATTCCCATTAAGTCTCAGTCTTGGAAGAGGGTTTGCTCTGAGGGGACCCGACCACTTGTCTTTATGTCTCCTGGGCAAGCAACTTGCTTGTTCTTGTAGTAATCAGTCAGACTGCCATTATTGTTTTGTATTTTTTCTGTTAATCTTTCTTTCAAGAAGTATCTTCTGTTATTCTAGCTGCTCCAGGCTGGTTTGCTTGTCTTTTCAAGTGGAAATTTCCCACCTCAAAAGATTCTGAATGGGGATCAGGATTCCACTTATGGTCTTATGAAATGCAGAGGCTCAGCAGGAAGTCTCCTTCATTGGGCACCCCATTTTAGGTATTCCAATCAGTTATAGGCAGAAGTCAGACTTACCAATTTCTATGGTGATATTTTTGGCTATTCCTTTCCGCCCCCCCCCCCAAGTGTCTATTTTATAATGATATGCCAAGGAAACCAAGATTCAAAAGATAGCCAAGCATCTTAACATTAATTTCCCCCTTTTGTCCATTCCAACCATGTCTCAATCCCTATATTCCAGAGCCCTGCTCTTCCAAGGTTGTGCATACATCATTATTTACTCTGTCCCACTTAGCGCAAGCAAGCTTGCCTAATTATTTTCCCATCATCCTTGTTCTTCCATTCTACTCCCCCTTCTTATGTATTGTGTCCCTCCCTAGCACCCAAACTATCCTGTGTCTATTCCCTAGCCTGTGTTCCAACTACCCCTCTCTCACCCTACCCCCCACATCACTGTAACCATCAAAGAATCCCTTCTCCCCTTTAGTATAAGTTCTTTTCCATTGTCTTTTACAATAATGATCAAATGCAGTATTTCTCCTTCGTGACTGAATAATTTCACTCAGCATAATGTCCTCAAGATTCATCCATGTTATGCGGTGGCTTGCAGCTTCCTTGTTATTCTTTGAGGTGGCATAATATTCCATTGTGTGTCTGTACCACAGTTTGTTTATCCATTCTTCAGTTTATGGGCACTAAGTCTGTCTCCATCTGTTTGCTATTGTAAGTAGTGCTGCTATGAACATTGGTGTGCATATATCTATTCATGTTATGGCTCATATTTCTTGTAGATAAATATCAAGTAGAGAAATTGCTGGAAGTGTCATTTTGCTTTCAAGAGAGGTTTTACCAATTTGCAATACTACCAGAAATGCAGGAGTGTCCCAGCCTCTCTATATCCCTGAGAGCCTTTTTTGTCCTCTACTTTTAAAATATTTGTTGTTATTGCTGGTGTGAGATGATATCTCATTGTTGTTTTGATTTGCATGTCTCTAAGGGTTAGTGATTGTGAACATTTCTCCATATGTTGATTGGCTGCCTGGACCTCTTCCTTGCAAACAAGAAGGCAATGGGGAGACATATATAAAACCCTGAAAGAACAAAGTTGTCAACCAAGAATTCCTTACCCAAAAAAGTTATCAATCAAATATAACTGTGTAATCAAAACATTACAGGGTAAACAGAAGTTAAGGGATTTTGCCAAAGCCAACCCTGCTATGAAAAACATCCTAAAGGTAATTCTGTGGACTGAGAGAACCAACAAGAACAGACAACAACCAGAGATAGAAATACGTGGCAGCACCTTCCAGAATTAAGTAGGCAGAATGAAGAGTTGAGAACAGAACAAAACTATAAGAACAAACTCAGAGAATCTGAAAGTTCAATATATGATCAACAGAAGTACAAAATAAAAGAAGGTAAACACATATCCAGATAGTGAGATATCCAGATATCCAGATAATAAGAAGGTCAGGTCAATTACAAGATAAAATAGACTGCACTAAATGGAGACAAAAGATAATGGACTATAAGGCAACCTCAAAGAAAATTAAAACTTCACAACATACAAAGGAAATGAAATTCCAAGAAGAACATGGAAACATTAAAGCTATGAGGAAAGTGACAAGAAAGAACACAAAAAGCATGAACTCAACAAAGGAAGACACACAGAACAAAGAAAGCAGCCATACCACACAACAAAAAAACCATAATGGCAGCAATTAAACAATATCTATGAATAATTATACTGAATGTAAATGGAATAAATGCACCTGTTAAGAGACGGAGGGTGGCAGAATGGATAAGAAAAAAAAAAAAAATCCTTCAATATGCTGTCTGCAAGTGACACATCTCACACAAAAAGACAAAAACAGATTAAAAGTCAAAGGATGCAAAATAATATACTAAGCTAATTGCAATAAAAAACGAAGAGCAATGGCAGTATTAATCACTGATAAAATAAACTTTAAGGCAAAAACCAGCATAATAGATAAAGCTGGACATTATTTCATGATTAAAGGGACAAATGAACAAGATGAAATAACCATAATAAATATCCATGCTCCCAATGAAAGAGCTCCAAAATGTATAAAGCAAACTCTAATAGATTTGAAGGAAGAAATAGTTGAATCTACAATAATAGTAGGTGATTTTAATACACCTCTTTCAAAAATGGATAGAACAACCAGAAAGAAACTTGACAAAGACACAGAAGAACTAAACAACACAATCAGCGAACTGGATCTCATAGATGTGTACACAGCATTCAACCCAACAGCAGCACAATACACATTCTTTTCCTGTGCATATGGAACATTCTCCAGAATAGACCATGTTTTAGGCCACAAAGCAAATCTCCATAAATTTACAAATCTCAAAATACTAGAAAGCACCTTCTCAGACTACAATGCTATCAAATTAGAAATCAACAATAGAAAGTTCAAAGACATCAAATCAAATACATGAAAATGAATAACATTCTGCTGAAAAGCAACTGGGGAGTAGAATAAATTAAATGTGAATTCACAAAGTTCCTAGAAACAAATGAAAATGAAAACACACATATCAAAATCTTTGAGACACTGTGAAAGTAGTGCTAAGAGGACAATTTATTGCAAAAAATGCACACATCCAAAAAGAAGAAAGAACCAAAATTAACACATTAACACAGCATCTACAACAATTAGAAACAGATCAACAGAGGGAACCTACAGCCACCAAAAGAAAAGAAATAATAAAGATTAAAGCAGAAATAAAGGAGATAGAAAACAGAAAAACTATAGAAACAATTAACAGGACAAGAAGCTGGTTCTTTGAAAGGATTAACAAAATCGACAGACCACTGGCAAACCTAACAAAATAAAAGAGGGAGAAGAAACAAAGTATTAGAAACCACATGGGTGATGTCACAACGGAACCGAAGGCAATCAAAACGATGATAACAGAATATTATGAAGAGTTTTACTCCAACCAATTTGAAAACTTAGAAGAGATGGGTACATTTTTAGATAGACACGACCTACCTAAACTTATACACAGTGAAGTAGAAAATCTGAACAGACCCATAACAAAAGAAGAAAATGATCAGGTCATCAAAAGACTCCCAACCAAAAAAAGTCCAGGCCCAGATGGCTTCACTGGAGAATTCTACCAAACATTCAGGGAAGAGCTGTCACCAATTCTACTCAAATTATTCCACAAGATATAGGAGATTGGAAAACTTCCTAATACATTTTATGAAGCAAGCATAACCCTCATACCAAAACCAGGAAAGGACATCACCAAGAAAGAAAATTATAGACCAATATCCCTCATGAATATACATGCAAAATTTCTCAACAAAATCCTAGCCAACAGAATCCAACAACACATCAAAAAGATCAGGTGGGATTCATATCTGGGATGCAATGATGGTTCAACATTAGAAAAACAATCAACGGTATCCACCACATAAATAAGAAAAAAGGAAAGAACCACATGGTCATATCTATTGATGCAGAAAAGGCATTAGACAAAATCCAACATCCATTCCTGATTTTAAAAAACTCAACAAAATAGGAATTGAAAGGAAATTCTTCAACATAATTCAGAGCATATACACAAAACCAACAGCCTACATTACTCTCAATGGAGAGAAACTGAGAGCCTTCCCTCTGGGAACAGTAACCAGACAAGGATGCCCTTTGTCACCACTCCTATTAAATATTGTGCTGGAACTCTTAGAAAGAGCTATACGGCAAGACAAGCAAATTAAAGGCTTCCAAATTGGCAAAGAGGAAGTAAAACTCTCCCTATTTTCAGATGATATAATCCTATACGTAGAAAACCCCAAAGACTCAGTAAAAAAAAGCTAGTAGACCTCATTGGAAGATTCAGCAGAGTGGCAGGATACAAGATCAACATACAAAAATCAGTAAGATTCCTCTATACCAAAAATGACAGTGTTGAAAAGGACATTAGGAAAGCAATACCATTTACAATAGCCACCCAAAGGATGGAATATCTAGGAAAAGGTCTTATGCAGCAGATTTGCCTAATGCAATACGTTGTTTGATTTCTTGACTGCTGCTTCCATGAGTGTTAATAGTTGATCCAAGAAGAATGAAGTCCTTGACAACTTCAATCTTTTCTCTGTTGATAAGAATGTTGTTTATGGGTCCAGTCGTGAGGATTTTTGTTTTCTTTACATTGAGATATAATCCATACTGAAGACAGTGATCTTTGATCGTCTCCAGTAAATGTTTTAAGTCCTCTTTACTTTCAGCAAGCAAGGTTGTATCATCTGCATATCACAGATTGTTCATGAGACTTCCTCCAATCCTGATGCAGCATTTTTCTTCCTATGACCCAGATTCTTGGATGATTTGCTCAGCATACAATTTGAATAAGTATAGTAAAAGAATAAAACATTGTCACACACCTTTCTTAATTTTAAACCATTTGGTGTTTCCATATTCTGTTCGAACAGCTGTCTCTTGGTCCAGGTACAGATTCCTCATGAGCACAATGAAGTGTTCCGGAATACTTCACAATGTTGTGTGTGCATAGCTTGTCATAATCCACATAATCAAAAGTCTTTGCACAGTCAATATATCACTGGTAAACATATTTCTATTATTCTATGCTTTCAGCCAAGATCCATCAGACATCAGCAATGATATCCCTCATTCCATGGTCTCTTCTGAATTTGGCTTGAACCTCTGAAAGTTCTCTGTCAATGTATGCTTGCAGCCGTTTCTATATTTCTTTTAGTAAAACTTTACTCACATGGGATATCAAAGAGGTTGTCTGATGATTTCTGCATTCCATTGGGTTACCTCTCTTTGGAATGGGCACAAATATGGATCTCTTCCAATCAGTCAGCCAGATAGTTGTCTTCCAAATTTCTTG
>NW_006408773.1:1120472-1125652 GCF_000296735.1 Chrysochloris asiatica | reverse complement strand
TGTATCAAATCTGTTCTTCAGATGATCTCTAAATTCAGGTGGGATATATTCAAGGTCATATTTTGGCTCTCATGGACTTGTTTTCTTTTTCTTCAGCTTCAGTTTGAATTTGCATATGAGCAATTGATGGTCTTTTCCACAATCTGTCCCTGGTCTTGTTTTGACTGATTATATGAAGTTTCATCATCTCTTTCTGCAGATGTAGTCAATTTGATTTCTATGTATTCCATCTGTTGAGGTCCATGTGTATAGTCATCTCTTATGTTGTTTAAAGAAGGTATTTGAAATGAACAAATAATTGATTTTGCAGAATCCAGCATCATTTCTATCACCAAGGCCATATTTTCCAACTACTGATCCTTTCTCTTTTCTCCCAAGCTTTGCATTCCAATCACCAGTAATGATCAATATAACCTGATTGCATGTTTGATCAGTTTCAGATTGAAGAAGTTGGGAGAACTCTTCGATTTCATCCTCACTGGCTTTAGTGGTTGGTACGTAAATTTAAATACTAGTGATATTAACTGGGCTTCCCTGTAGGCACATGGATATTATCCTTTCACAGACAGCATTGGACCACATGACTGATCTGGATATGTTCTTTTTGACAATGAATGCAACACCATTCATCTTCAATTTGTCATTTCTGGCATAGTCAACCATTTGGTCATCAAATTAAAAGTGGCCAATACCAGTCCATTTCAGCTCACTGATGCCTAAGATAACGACATTTATGCGTTCCTTTTCGTTTTTGAGAACTTCCAATTTTCCCAGAATCATACTTCATACATTCCATATTCAGATTTTCAACGGATTTTTACAGCTGTTTCTCTTCATTTTGAGTTGTGCCCCATCAGCAAATGAAATTCCTGCGGTCTTTTCTCCTCTGGGATTTACTTCATTTGCACCATCACTGTTCAACTTTACTTTGAGGGGGCAGCTCTTCCCCAGTCGCATTTTGAATGCCTTGCAACCTGAGGGTCTCATTTTCCAGCAATATATCTGACATTGCTTTTCTGCTATTCATAAGGTTTTCAGTGAGTAAATATTTGGAAGCAGTTTGTTTCTGGGGACAGCATACGCAGACCCTGGGTTGATCAGTGGCAGCCCCATTAAACCAGTTCTGAATATAATCAGTTTAACCCAGATGCTCTCCTTCCTCCTGAAAGTATATAGGAATATTAATAACAATGTAGCATTTTAGGTATAGATAAATGAAGCCCGGTGCCTGAGATCTTGCTCACAAACAAAAGTTTGCAAAGTGTACAGAGACAGCTTGGCTCCTTTCAGGAACCTTGCTTTATGTTATGTATCCTTAAGAAACCGCATGTCACTGCTCTAGATCATTTAAGCCTAAAAGTTAATATATAACAGCTTGATTGAACCTTTTTTTCTGTAAAAATAAAAAATGTTAGATTGTTAATAAAAACTATGAAAATATCTTAAAAGTTGTTCCTGTGAATCATTATGTCCTGTTTTGAATGATTAATCACATTTCAGTTCCGTATCCTGTCTTAATCACATCCTCCCTTTGTGACATCCTCCCTGAGTGAATTACATCCTTCCTTTGTAATAAATCCCTCCCTAAAAAAGAGAATAAAAGACTGAGGTAAAGCGAGTTCTGCATGCAATGCTGGGCAATACTAGGCAATATGTTTGCAGATCTGTCTACCTGCCAGCTTGCATCATATCTGTGTGTCTGTCTTTTTTGTATATATTTTGTCTCTCTCTTTCTCTATCACTTTCGCCGCCAGATTTCCCTTCTTTGTGACACCCACACTTCCTTGTCGAGGCAGGACCCTGACATAGGACCTCGACATTTGTCATTCCTTCTTCCTAGTCTGTCTTCATCTGGAAGCTCATCTGAAACCTGTCCACCATGGATGACCCTGCTGTTATCTAAAATACAGGTGGCATAGCTTTCATAATCACAGCAACACACAACCTACCACAGTATAACAAACTGACAGGTGGAGAAGCATAGTACACTCTTCCATTTTTGTATATCTCTTTTGGTTCCTTGTAGTAGTGTTTTGTAATTTTCTTTGTATAAGTCCTTTGTTTCTCTGGTTACATTTATTCCTAGATATTTCATCCTTTGGGTGGCTATTATAAATGGTATTGCTTTACTTATGTCCTTTTCAGCACTGTCATTTTTGGTATAGAGGATCTAAGTGATTTTTGTATGTTGATCTTATATCCTGCCACTTTGCTGAATCTTCCAATGATGTCTAGTAGCTTTTTTAAAAATTTATTTAAATGCTTTATTGTGAATTATGTGATAGTTTACATGGGAGGACATTAGCTTCACATTGATCCTACTGCATATCATTTACTTGCCATGGTTACAATCCCCTCCATGAATCCTTCATCATCCAAAGGGTATACACCACAAGCCTGTCCCCCAGTCATCCACACACAACCCTTATCCCTCTCTGGGTCCAAAGTCCCCAGCCTCTCCATCTCCCTAAGTCATCATCTGCCTCCATCCCTGGAATCACTGCTTCTCTGGGTAGGGTTCTGTTCTCCGCTCTTCTGCCTTCATGGCCCCAGGGATCTCCACTCCTAGAATGCAAAGTTAATCATGCTTCTCCCTTTGCCTCAAAACGTCTACCTTTACATTTCCAACCCTTACAATCAGTCCTGATAACAATTATTCACTATTGTATCACAAGAGACCTATCTGAATCTCCTTTCATCAACCCCTACTAGACAGATTGTATACTACTCAGTGGAGATTCTACCTTGCTCCATGCCCTCTAGATCTAGGTTCCCCTTGAAAGCTTATAAGCCAGTCACTACTTGCTTCTGTAAACCCCCCCCCCCATTCAGGATATCCAATGGAAAAGTTGTCCATCCTTGTCCTCTCTGTGTGTGGAGAGGTTAGAATGGTCCTCGCAGAGAAGATTTGTTCCCTCTTTTGATCTACTACTTCCATAAGTTTAGGTCAAGTTCATCATATTGTATCAGATTATTATTTTTTCCCTCTTCTTTCTTCTTCTGGTTGAGCTCTGATCATCTAGTCATTGAAGCCAGGTCAAATGGGTATTATCTGCAAGTGTGGGTGTACTTATGCATGTGCCCTCTCTTCTTATCTGCTGGACGCTTCACTCTCCACTCTAGTCCTCTGTGGTTATGTCATTGACTCTGGGTCCAGGATTCCCCTGTACTTGCCACACTGCTGGACAAACAGGTCTCCATCTGGGTTCACAGAAGTATATTGAATGATGTAAGGTTTAGCTCACAGCTTCATTGCTGTTTTTCCCTCAATTCCCTTTATTGGTGATGAATGTGGTCACGATTCAGAGCGTGTATTCTCCTTGAGACTTAGTCTTAGAAGATGGTTTGCCCTGAGAGGACCCGACCACTTCCTTGATGTCTCCTGGGAGAGCCACTTGTATGTTCTTGTAGTAATCAGTCAGTCTGCCTATATTATTTTGTGTTTTTCCTGTCAGTCTTTCATTCAGGAAGTTTCTTCTGGCCACTCCAGACTGGTCTGCTTATCCTTTCAAGTGGAAATTTTCCCTCAGAAGATTCTGGTTGCTGTACAGGATTCCACCTACGGTCTTGTGTAATGCAGAGGCTCCTCAGGAAGCCTCCTTCACTGGGCACGTTTTAGGCATTCCAATCAGTTATAGGCAGAAGATGGACTTACAAGCTTTCTATGGTTGTATTTCTGGCTATTCCTTTTTCTACCCCTCCAGTATCTATTTTATAGTGATATGCCAGGGAAACCAAGATTCAAAAGATAGCCAACCATCTTAACATTATTTCCCCCCTTTTCCCCATTCCAACCATGTCTCAGTCTCTGTATCCCAGATCCCTGTTGTTCCAAGGTTTTGCATACATCATTATTTGCCTCTGTCCCATTTCAGATTCACATCAATCCTATCTTATTTCATTTCGTTACAATGATTACAGTCCCCTCCATGCATCATCAAATAATCAAAGAATACACCCCACAGTCCCGCCCTGGCTGTCAGCAAACAGCTCCTCTCCTTCCCTGAGTCCCGTGTCCCCAGTCACTCCATCTGTCAACACCATCATCTCCATCTCCATGCCTGGCCTCACTACATCTCTGGGAAGGGTCACACTTTCTGCTCTTCAAGCTTGATGGTCCTAGGGACCTCTGCTCCTGGGCTGCAAAATCAGTCAATCTACTCCTTTTGCCAGAGAGAGAGAGAGAGAGAGAGAGAGAGAGAGAGAGAGAGAAGAAAATAAAATCTGCCTCTACATTTCCAACCCTCACACCTAGTCCTGGCTGCAGGTATTCATTGCTGTACCACAAGAGTCTTAGCCCCATTTCCTTTTGCCAGCCAGGTTCCCAATGGTTTGGAAATCATTCAGCGGAGGTTCTGCCTATCCCTGTCCCATCTGGAACTAGGTTCCATCTTGAAAGCTTATAAGCCAGTAACTATTTACCTTTATAGACCCCCCAATTTTGTGTCTGGGCAGTTTCTAGCCCCCCTCAAGTTATTCCAGTCAGTCATAGGCTGAAGACGGGCTTACATGTTTTCTGTTGTGATGTTTCTGGCTATTCCACCCCTCTTCAAGTGTCTATTTCACAAGGATAGGCAAGGGACCCAATATTCAAAAGACAGCCAAGCATCCTAACATTATTCCCCTCTTTTTCCCTTTAAAGCCACGCCTCAATCCCTGTATCCTGATGCACTGTTATTCCAAGGTTGTGCATACATCATACATCGTCATTTACCACTGTCACATTTAGCCCATGTGAACCTGCCCAAGAGTTCTCCCGCCCACCTTGTTCATCTTTTTACTCTCCCCCTTCTTGTGTATTGCCTGTGTCCCCGCCCCCTAGCTCCCAGGCTCTCCTGTGTCTTTTCCCTACCCTGTGCTCTTTCTTGTCCACCTCACTCCCCACCTCTCATCCAATATGCTGGTGATCAGCACTAGTATATATAGATTTTCCCCCCTTTTGGGTGGATTCTTTTTCTTAGTCTTTTACAATAATGATCTTATGAAATATTTCTCCTTTTGTGACTGACTAATTTCACTCAGCATAATTGCCTCAAGTTCATCCATGTTATGCGATGGCTTTCAGCTTCCTTGTTCTTCAAGGTAGCATGTATATACCACATTTTGTTAAGCCATTCTTCAATTGATGGATATTTTGGTGGTCTCCATTTTTTCTGCTATTGTAAATAGTGCTGCTATGA
>NW_006408773.1:1119862-1120277 GCF_000296735.1 Chrysochloris asiatica | reverse complement strand
GTAAATAGTGCTGCTATGAACATTGGTGTCCGTATATCTACTCATGTTATGGCTCGTATTTCTTGTGGCTAAATACCAAGTGGAGATATTGCTGGATCATAAGGTATTTCTATTTCCAACCTACTGAGGAAGTGCCATATTGCTTTCTAGAGTGGTTGGACCATTTTGCAGTCCCACCAACAATGTAGGAGCATCCCAGTCTTTCTGCATTCTCATCAGCATTTGTCGTCCTCTGCTTTTTTGATCTTTGCTGTTATTGCTGGTGTGAGATGACATCTCATTGATTTTTTTTCAATGTTTTATTGTGAATTATATGATAGTTTACAAGAGAGAACTTTAGTTTTACATTCATTCCATCGTATATAATTTCATTGCCATGGTTCAAATACCCTCCATGCATCATCAACGGACCAAA
>NW_006408773.1:1109795-1110910 GCF_000296735.1 Chrysochloris asiatica | reverse complement strand
AATTCACGTTTGATTTCTTGTACTACCCAGTCACTTTTCAGCAGGGTGTTGTTAACTTTCCATGTATTTGTCTTGATTTCCTTGGTCTTCCTATTGTTGATTTCTAATTTTATAGCATTGTAGTCTGAGAAGATGCTTTGTACTATTTTGATATTTGTAAATTTATGTAGACTTATTTTGTGGTCTAAAACATGGTCTATTCTGAAGAATGTTCCATGTGCACTTGAAAAGAATGTGTATTGTGCAGTTGTTGGATTGAATGCTCTACACATCTATGAGGTCCTGTAGGGTGATTGTGTTGTTTAGTTCTTCTGTGTCTTTGTTAAATTTCTTTCTGGTTGTTCTATCCATTTTTGAAAGTGGTGTATTAAAGTCACCCACTAGTATTGTGGATTCATCTATTCTTTTCTTAAATCTATTAGAGTTTGTTTTAGATATTTTGGCACTCGTTCATTGGGAGCATAGATATTTAATATGGTTATTTCATTTTGTTCAATTGTCCCTTTAATCATGAAATAATGTCCATCTTTATCTATTATGCTGCCTTTTGCCTTAAAGTTTATTTTATCCGAAATTAGCACTGACACTCCTGGTCACTTTTTATTGAAATTGGCTTGGTATTTTTTTCCTATCCTTTCACTTTTAATCTGTTTCTGTCTCTCTGTGTGAGATGCATTTCTTAAAGACAGCATATTAAAGGATCTTGTTTTCTTATTCATTCTGCCACCCTCCGTCTCTTAACAGGTGCATTCAATCCATTTGCATTCAGTGTAATTATCGATAGGTATTGATTAGTTGTTTTCATTGTATTTGTTTTTTGTA
The DNA here is from genome assembly GCF_000296735.1 of Chrysochloris asiatica. Lineage (NCBI taxonomy): Eukaryota > Metazoa > Chordata > Mammalia > Afrosoricida > Chrysochloridae > Chrysochloris > Chrysochloris asiatica. The sequence goes on along the minus strand of NW_006408773.1, from coordinate 1,110,088 downwards.
GTGGTGTTGCTTCTTTGGTCTGTATGTCTTTCTTTGTAGAATACATGATTTTTGTGTTCTTTTTGTGTGTTTCCTCATAGTTTTAATGTTTTCATATTCTTCTTGGAGTCTCATTCTCTTGATATGTTGTGAAGTGTTAAATTTCTTTGAGGTTGCCTTATAGTCCATTGACTTTTCTGTCCATTTAGTGCAGTCTATTTTATCCTGTAATCGACCTGACCTTCTCATTGTCTCGATCTCTGTTCCTACGTGTTCACCTTCTTTTGCATTGTACTTGTTTTGGTCATAGACTG
>NW_006408773.1:1106807-1108174 GCF_000296735.1 Chrysochloris asiatica | reverse complement strand
AAAGACCCTGTATAGGGTTTCCAAGGAGCAGCTGGTGAGATCGAACCACCGACCTTGCAGTTCAAAAGGCTTTGCAGTCTGGCGCATTAACCCGCAGAGCCACAGCAGGACTGCTGTGTTACTGGTGGTAAAAACCAACTCAAGGCATCTCAGCTTGGGCTGGCGTGTGCCTTGATGGGCGGGCCTGAGCCTCGGAGTTTGGACAGAGAAAGGCAGTCACATCTTGCCTCTGTAGCCTCTCTCTCCACCCCCATTTTGGGTAGCCAATGTCCAAGTTACCCATCCCTGTCTACTCTGTGTATGGAGGGGGTGGGAATGATTCTCACTGTATAGATTTGTTCCCTCTTTTGAACTACTGCATCCATAGGTGTGGGTCAAATTCATCACATTACTTTTTTTCCCCCTCTCCTTTCTTCTTCTAGTTGAGCTCTGATCATCCAGTCATTGAAGCCAGGTCAAATGGGTATTAACTACAAGTTTGTGTGTTCTTATGCATATAACCTCTGTGCTTATCAGCTGGACACTTCACTCTCCACTCTAAGCCTCAGTGGCTATATCACTTACTCTGGGCCCATGAGTCCCCAGGTCTTGCCATATTGCTGCCTGACCAGTTTTCCACTCGGGTTCAAAATAGTCTATTGAATGTTGTAGGGCTTAGCTTGCAGCTTCATTGCTGCATTTCCTTCACCTTCTCTTACCGGTGGCAAACAAGGTCATCAATCAGAGCATGTATTGCTGTTGAATCCATTGGGTTTACCCCGAGGGGACCCAAAAACTTGCCTTCATGTCTCATGGGTAAGCAGCTTGCTTGTTCTTGTAGTAATCAGTCAGACTGCCTATATTGTTTTGTGGTGACAAAGGGCATCCTTGCCTGGTTCCTGTTTGCAGAGGAAAGGCTTTCAGTTTCTGTCCATTGAGAATGATATAGGTTGTTGATTTTGTATAGGTGTTCTTAATTATGTTGAGGAATTTCCCTTCAATTCCTATTTTGTTGAGTGTTTTCCTCAGGAATGGATGTTGAATTTTGTCAAATGCCTTTTCTACATCAATTGATATGATAATGTGGTTCTTTTCTTTTTTCTTATTTATTTGGTGGATAATTTTGATCATTTTTCTAATGTTGAACCATCCTTGCATCCCTGATATGACTCCCACCTGATCATGATGTATTATTTTTTTGATGTGCTGCTGAATTCTCTTGGATAGGATTTTGTTGAGAATTTTTGCATCTACGTTCATGAGGGATATTGGTCTATAGTATTCTTTCTTAGTGACGTCCTTCCCTGGTTTTGGTATGAGGGTTATGCTTGATTCATAAAATGTATTACGAAGTTTTCCACCCTCCTCTATATTCTGAAATAATTTGA
>NW_006408773.1:1103298-1106106 GCF_000296735.1 Chrysochloris asiatica | reverse complement strand
TTGATTTCTAATTTGATAGCATTGTGGTCTGAGAAGATGCTTTGTAGTATTTTGATATTTGTAAATTTATGGAGATATGTTTTGTGGCCTAAAATATGGTCTATTCTGGAGAATGTTCCATGTGCACTGGAGAAGAATGGGTTGAATGCTCTGTACACATCTATGAGGTCCAGTTGGCTGATTGTGTTCTTTAGTTCTTCTGTGTCTTTGTCAAGTTTCTTTCTAGTTGTTCTATCTATTTTTAAAATCACCAACTATTATTGTAGATTCATCTATTTCTTTCTTCAAATCCATTAGAGTTTGCTTTATATATTTTGGAGCTCTTTCATTGGGAGCATAAATATTTATTATGGTTATGTCATCTTGTTCAATTTTCCCTTTAATCATTAGATAATGTCCATCTTTATCTATTATGCTGTGTTTTGCCTTAATGTGTATTTTATCAGAAATTAGTATTGCCATTCCTGTTCGTTTTTTATTCCCGTTAGCTTGTTATATGTTTTTCCATCCTTTGACGTTTAATCTGTTTTTGTCTCTGTGTGTGAGATGTGTCTCTTGCAGACAGCATATTGAAGGATCTTGTTTCCTTATTCATTCTGCCACCCTCCTCTTAACTGGTGCATTTAATCCATTTAAATTCATGTAATTATCTATGTTGTTTTTGTTGTTAAGTGCCATCGAGTAGAGGTCCGACTCATTGCAAACCTGTACAGGATTTCCAAGGAGCAGTGAGTTAGAACTGCCGAACTTAACAGCACACACCAACTTTGCAGTTTACCGCATTAACCGGCAACGCCACACCAGAAGTCCGTCATTATCTATAGATATGGATTAATTGCTGCCATTATATTAATTTTTGTATGTGTATGTAATTTTGCTGCTTTATTTGTTCTGTGTGTCTTCCTTTGCTGAGTTCAAGCTTTTTGTGTTCTTTCTTGTGAGTTTCCTCATAGTTTCTGTTTTTTAAGTTTTATTGTGAATTATGTGACAGTTTACATGGGAGAACATTAGTTTTACACTAATTGTTTCATTGCCATGGTTACACACGTATCACCAATCAATGAAAGGATGCATCTTATAAGCCTGCTCCCCTGCTCACTAAGTCATCAGCACACAGCCCCTCTTCCTCCCTGTGTCCTGAGTCCTCTGCCTCCATCTTGGTTATTGCTGTCTCTCTGGTATGGTTCAGCTCTCTGTTCTTCTCCTTTCATGGTTCCAGGGACCTCCACTACCAGCCTGCAAAGTCAATCACTCCCCTCCTTGCCACAAAATGCCCACTTTTACATTTACAACATTCACAATCAGTCCTGGTAACAATTATTCACCCTCACATCACAAGAGACCTATCTGCATATCCTTTAGTCAGTCCCGCCTAGACAGATTGGATACTACTCAGTGGAGATTCTACCTTGCTCCACGCTCTCTGGATCTAGGTTCCCTCTTGAAAGCTTATAAGCCAGTCACTTCTTGCCTTTGTAGCCCCCCATTTTGGATAGTCAATGTCCAAGTTGCCCACCCCTGTCTACTCTGTGTATGGATGTGGTTCAGGCTTCTACCTATAGTCTTATGTATTGCAGAGGCTCCACTGGAATCCTTCTTCACTGGGTACGTTGTAGCCCCATTTTAGGTATTCCAATCAGTTATAAACAGAAGACGGACTTACAAGATTTCTATGGTGATATTTCTGGCTTTTCCTTTCTCTCGCCTTCCAGTGTCTATTTTACAATGTAATGCAAGGAATACCAAGATTCAGTAGACCGCCAAGCATCTTAACATTATTTCCCACTTTTTCCCTATTCCAACCATATCTCACTCCATGTACCCCCTCGCCCTGTTGTTCCAAGTTTCTGTATATATTATTACTTACCTCTGTCCCACTTAGCCCATGCGAACTTGCCTATTTTTTCTCCCCTCTGCTTTATTCTTCCATTCTCTACTCCCCTTTTGTGTATTGTCCCCCTCCTAAGCACCCTAACTAACCTGTGTCTATTCCCTGCCCTGTGCTCAACCTTTCTGTCCCTTCACTCACCCCACCCCCTACATCCCAGCAATCAGCAAGGAATCCCCCCACCTCCCTTTAGTATAGGTTCTTTTATTTTCAGTCTTTTACAGTAGTGGTCTTATGCAGTATTTCTCTTTTTGTGACTGACTATTTTCACTCAACATAATGCCCTCAAGTTTCATCCTTGTTATCTGGTGGTTTGCAGCTTCCTTGTTATTCTTCAAGGTAGCATAGTAGTCCATTGTGTGTATGTACCACAGTTTGATGGGCACTTTGGCTGTCTCCATCTCTTTTCTATTGTAAATAGTGCTGCTATGAACATTGGTGTGCATATATCTTCTCGTATTGTGGCTCGGCTTTCTTGTGGGTAAATACCAAGTAGAGGAATTGCTGGATCATAAGGTATTTCTATTTTCAACCTTCTGAGGAAGTGCCATATTGCTTTCCAGAGAGGTTGGACCATATTGCAGTCCCACCAGCAGTTCAGGAGTGTCCCAGTCTCTCCACATCCCCACCAGCATTATTGTCCTCAACTTTTTTGATCTTTGCTGTTATTGCTGGGGTGAGATGATATCTCATTGTTGTTTTGATTTGCATCTCTCTATTGACTAGTGATCGTGAACATTTCTTCATACGTTTTTTGGCTGCCTGGATCTCCTCCCTGGTGAAGTGTCTGTTCATATCCTGTGCCCATTTCTTAATTGGGTTATTTGTCTTATTTTTGTAGATGTATAGTATTTTCCTATATATTTTAGAAATTAGTCCCTTATCTGATATGTCGTTGCAAAAGATTTTTTCCCATTCAA
>NW_006408773.1:1100987-1103008 GCF_000296735.1 Chrysochloris asiatica | reverse complement strand
ATATTGCTTTCTAGTTCTGCCAGCACCATTTGTTAAAGAGACTGTTTCTTCCCCATGAAAATTGCCTAGCTAGACACTTTGTCAAAACTTTTTTGGCTATAAATGGTTGTGTTTATATCTGGATTTTCGATTCTGTTCCATTGATCAGTGTCTCTTTCATTGTACCAGTACCAGGCTGTTTTGACAACCGTTGCCATATAGTACAGTTTGAAATTGGAGAGTGAGAGACCTCCAACCTTGTTCGTCCTTTTAAGAAGTGCTTTGCTTATCTTGGGACTCTTTCCATGTAAAATTAGTAATTGTCCTTTCCATCTCTTTGAAGAGTGTTGTTGGAATCTGAATTGGGTTTGCATTGTATGTATAAATTGCTGTGGGCAGTATTGACATTTTCATGATGTTGAGTCTTCCTATCCAGGAACATGGTATGTTCTTCCACTTCTGCAGGTCTCTTTTGGTTTCTTGTAGTAGTGCTTTGTAATTTTCTTTGTATAAGTCCTTTGTTTCTTGGTTATGATTATTCCTAAGTATTTCATCCTTTGCATGGCTATTGTAAATGGTATTGCTTTCCTAATGTCCATTTCATCATTATTGCTGTTGCTATAGAGAAATCCAATTTACTTTTGTATGTTGATCTTATACCCTGCCACTTTGCTGAATCTTTCAATGAGGTCTAATAATTTTTTTTACTGAGCTTTGGGGTTTTCTATGTATAGGATCATATCGTCTGCAAATAAGGAGATTTTACTCCCTCTTTGCCAATTTGGATGCCTTTAATTTCTTTATCATGTCGTATAGCTCTGGATAAAATTTCCAGCACAATATTGAATAGGAGTGGTGATAAGGGCATCCTTATCTGGTTCCTGTTTGTAGGGGGAAGGCTTTCAGTTTCTCTTCATTGAGCATGATGTAGGCTCTTGGTTTTGTATGTATGCTCTTGATTATGTTGAGGAATTTCCCATCAATCCCTGTTTTGTTGAGTGTTTTTATCAAGAATGGATGTTGGATTTTTTCAAATACCTTTTCTGCATCAATCGATATGATCATGTGGTTCTTTTCCTTTTTCTTATTTATATGATGGATTACACCGATTGTTTTACTGATGCTGAACCATCCTTGCATCCCTTTTATGAAACCCACTTGGTCATAATATATTATTTTTTTGATGTGCTGTTGGATTCTGTTGGCTAGGATTTTGTTGAGAATTTTTGCGTCTATGTTCATGAGGGATATTGGTCTATAATTTTCTTTCTTAGTGATGTCCTTCACTGATTTTGGCATGAGGGTTATGCTTGTTTCATAAAAAGTATTTGGGAGTTTTCCATCCTCTTCTATGTCCTGGAATAATTTAAATAGAATTGGTGACAGTTCTTCTCTGAATTTTTGGTAGAACTCACCCGTGAAGTCATCTGGGCCGGGCTTTTGCTGGGTGGGAATTTTTTGATGACCTGGTCAATTTCTCCTTTTGTTATTGGTTTGTTCCAATTTTTTACTTCAGTCCGAGTAAGTCTAGGTAGGTCATGTTTTTCTAGAAATATATCCATCTCATCCAAATTTTTGAATTTGTTGGAGTACAGTTTTTTGTAGTATTCTGTTATTATCCTTTTGATTTAGTTTGGTTCTGTTGCGACTTGACCTATGTGGTTTCTAATGTAATTTATTTGCATTCTCTCCTTCTTTTCTTTAGTTAGTTTTGCCAATGGTTTGTCAATTTTATTAATCCTTTCAAAGAACCAGCTTCTTGTCCTGTTGATTCTTTCTATTGTTTTTTGGTTTTCTGTCTCATTTATATCTGCTCTTATCTTCATTATTTCCCTTCTTTTGGTGACTGTAGGTTCCCTCTGCTGGTCTGCTTCTAATTGTTGAAGATGCCATGTTAATGTGTTGATTTTGGCTCTTTCCTCTGTTTGGATGTGTCTATTTATTGCAATAAGGAGCTCTGGCAGCGTAGTGGTTACGAATCGGGCTGCGAACCTTAAGGTCAGCGGTTCGAAACTACCAGCCGCTCCGCGGGAGAAAGATGA
>NW_006408773.1:1071475-1100587 GCF_000296735.1 Chrysochloris asiatica | reverse complement strand
CAGAACCGACTCGACGGCACTTAACAACAACAACAACATTGTTGATTTCTAGTTTTATAACATTGTGGTCTGAGAAGATGCTCTGTAGAATTTTGATGGTTGTGAATTTATAGAGGCTTGCTTTGTGACCTAACACATGGTCAATTCTGGAAAATGTTTCATGTGCACTGCAGAAGAATGTGTATTGTGCCGTTGTTGGATAGAATGCTCTTTAATCATCTATGAGGTCAAGTTGCTTGATTGTGTTCCTAAGTTCCTCTATAGCATTTTCGAGTTTCTTTCTGGTTGTTCTATCCCTTTTCAAGAGTGATGTGTTGACATCTTCCACTATAATTGTGGATTTTTCTATTTCTTTATTCAATTCCATTAAGGTTTGCTTCATGTATCTTGGTTCTCTTTCATTGGGAGGGTATATGTTTATTATGGTTATGTTGTCTTGCTCAACTGACCCTTTGATCATGAGATAATGTCCTTCTTTGTCTCTTATGCTGGTTTTTATCTTAAAGTCTACTTTGTCAGAGATTAGTATTGCCACTCATGCTTGTTTATTGCTTCTGTTGGCTTGGTAAATTTTTTTCCATCCTATAACTTTTAGTTTGTTTTTGTTTTTGTGTGTAAGGTGTGTCTCTTACAGGCAGCATATTGTTGGATCTTGTTTCCTTATTCATTCTGCCACTCTTTGTCTCTTCACTGGTGCATTCAATCCATTGACATTCAGTGTAATTATAGATAAGTATGAATTGATTGCTGTCATTATGTTACTTTTTTAGTGATGCTGTTCATTCTTTGGTTCTGCTTTCCTTCTTGTGTTGCATTTGTGTTCTTTGAGTTGTTTCTTATTGGTTTCTTCCTAGTTTCTGTGTTCACTTGTTCTGCTTGGGAGTTAGTTTTTGATGACACGTTGTGGAGTGTTAACTCTCTTTGGGGTTACCTTGTAGTCTACTAACTTTTCTTTGCATTTAGGATACTCCATTGTAACCTGTAATTTACCTGGCATCCCCACCAACTGGGCTCTGTTACTGCATTTTTCCCTTCTTTAACATTGATATATTTTTGGCCTTCAGCTGATCTCCCCATTCCTTTGAGTTTGTTGTTGTATTCTCATTCTTTTCTGGACTCTGCTATCTGTTAGCTGTGTTCCAGGTGGCATTGCCATACCTGTCAATCTCTGTTTGTTGTCTGTTCTTGTTGGTTCTCTGTCCACAGAACTCCATTTAGGATGTTTTGAAGTGCTTGGTTGGTTTTGATAAAATCTTAGTTCTATTTATCCTGTAATGTTTTGATTGCACCATCATATTTGATCTATCCATAGATGATTCTTGGTTGACAGTTTTTTTTCTTGTGGGTTTTTTTATGTGTCTCCCCATTGCTTCTCACCTGCACAGTTTGTTCTGAATAGACAGAGCTTAATCTAATTTGCTTTCCTTTATAAGTTATATTTTTCTTCTCCCTGGCTGTTTTTAGTATTCTTTCCTTGTCTTTGATTTTGGAGAGCTTGATTATTATATGTCTTGGAAACTTTCTTTTGGGGTCTATCCTTTCTGGGGTACGTTGGGCTTCTTGAATGTTTATCTTCTCATCTTTCAAGTTACGGAAATTTTCTTCCAGAAGCTCTTCAACTATCTCCTTAGTGGACTTCTCTGCTTCTTCTTGTTCCAGAATGTCAATAATTCTTACATTATTCCTCTTCATGTTATCCAGCATGAATCTTAGACTCTCTTTAGATTGTTTTATCTTTTTAGCTGTTTGCTCTTCTACTTTGGCAGTATTGAGAGATTTGTCTTCTGATTCATTAGTTCTGGCTTCCATCTCTTCTAATCTGTTCCTTTCAGCCTATTTTCTTTTTATGATACCTTATTATTGATCACCTAGACATTTTTTGCAGGTTTTGAATTGTTTCCAATGCTGTGTCAATCCCATTTGATTGTTCCTGCAGTGCTTTCCTTACTTCTTACTTATTTTCCTCGACCCCTTTTCAGAGTATTTGAATTTGTTTCCATATCATTCTTCTGAATTCCCTCTCAGGCATATCCAGAACCCGCTTCTCCTCCTTTATAAAGCCTTTGTCTATCTCCAGCTCATTTGCATCAGCTGCTTTCTTCTGTTTTTGGACGTGTTTCGATAAAGTTAGTTGTTTCTTATTGTCATGGTTATTATTTTTTTATTATGAATATTATTAATATGATCAGGAGATAGGCTTTCCTTATCATCTGTAATGTGTAGCAGGTGTTGTTAGGTCTTGTCTTAATGGTGGAGTATTATGGTGTATGCTTATAGTTTGTCTATATGGCCACAATTGCTCTTTCTTCTAAGGTGACGTAGGGAGGAAAATCTCCCACCTCCAGGAAAGATGTGTGATCAAAAGGACCAAAAGCAGAAGTAATATAAACGCATGGACAGAAATCACCACTTTGGAGCAGAGATGCATGTTTGGTTAACTTTTGGTGCTACACCATCAATGTATGTGCAAATAGAAGCCTTCCAGCAGGGGTGAGGCCCCTCTTCCAGGCCTCTCCTCTAGCCACTGCTGTATAGGTGGGCAGACATATATTGGGGGAATTAATGGGAGAAACATCGACTGCTATTTTTGTCTCTGGTTGTCACTTATCTGCCTGTGCTCAGCATCAATCTTGGGATGGTTAGACCTGTTCTGTTGAGTTTTTATAGGTTGCCTTGAGTTTATCCTGCCTAGTAAACTCAGGCAGCCGCTCAGCCATGGGTTGCAAGGTTGGTATATAGAGTTTTTTTTTTTTAATGTTTTATTGTGAATTATATGGTAGTTTACATGAGAGAACTTTAGTTTTACATTCATTCCATTGTATATCATCTCATTGCCATGGTTCCAATCCCCTCCATGCATCATCAACCAGCCAAAGGGTATATCCTAGAAACCCGCCCCCTACACGTCCCTACCCCCCTGCAGTTTTCAGCCCACAGTCCATTTACCTTTCTGGATCCAGAGTCCCCAGCTGCTTCATTGCTCCATGTCATCGTCTCTGTCTCCATCTCAGGCACCTCTGTTTCTCTGGGTAGGGTCCCGCTCTCAGCTCTTCTCTGTTGATGGTCCCAGATAGCTCCACTCCTAGCCTGTAGGAATAATCACTCCCTTCCTTGTTACAAAACGTCTACCTTTGCATTTCCAACCCTCATAATCCGTCCTGATAAGCATGCTTCACTACAGTATTGTGAGTTACCCATCTGTATTTCTTTTCATCCGCTCTGCCCAGACAGATTGAATAGTACCCTCTGGAGATTCTGCCTTCCTTCATGCTCCCTAGCACTAGGTTCCCCTTTGAAAGCTTGTAAGCCAGTCACTTCTTGCCTTTGTAGTACCCCTCTCCCCATTTGGGTATCCAATGTCCAACTTACCCATCTCTGTCCACTCTGTGTGTGGAGGGGGTGGGAATGATTCTTGCTGTAAGGATTGGTTCCTTCTTTTGAGTTGCTGTTCCATAGGTATAGGTCAAGTTCATCCAGTCATCCGGTCCAGGTCACGTGGGTTTCATCTGCAAGTGTGGGCGCTCCTGTGCACATACCCTCTCTTCCCGTCAGCCAGTAGCTCCACTCTCTTCTCGAGTCCTCCATGGCCACGCCACTGACTCTGGGCCCAAGAGACCCCAGATCTCCTCACACTTCTTGCCAACCAGGTCCCCAACTGGGTCCACAGAAGTCCACTGGACATTGTAGGGCTGAGCTTGCCACTTCATTGCTGCTTTTACCCCATTTCCCCCCATCAGTGATGTGTGTGGTCACCAATCAGAGCATGCATTTCCATTGAGTCTTAGTCTTGGAGGGGGGTTTGTGTTGAGAAGACCTGGCCACTTGCTTTGATGTTTCCTAGGGAGAAAGATCGACTGCTCTTTTTGTCTCTGATTGTCAGTTATCTGCCTGTGTTCAGCGTCAATCTTGGGAGAGTTAGACCTGTTCTGTTGGGTTTTTATAGGTTTCCTTGAGTTTATCATGCCCCGAGAACTCAGGCAGCCACTCAGCCATGGGTTGCAAGGTTGGTAGCTAGAGTTTTTAATCTATTCCCTCTCCAGCCAGAACAGTAGTTGGAAGATGCCCATTGCTACCTGGGAGTAGGGCAGGGTGGCTCAGATGTAGGGCTTCAGATTTGGGACGGTGGATGATGTCAAAAGTCACTGCCTCTCTTCCTCTCTCTGTGCCGTGGGTAAACTGTCCTGCCTGATGATCGCACTGAGATCTTAAGCCAGGGCAGAAAGATTTGGGGGGAGAGTTGTGTCACTTCTTTCAGCTTTGTTTGTTTAGGTTCCCTTTTTTTTCTTGCTGCTGGAAACGCTGATTTCCAAACGGGCTGGCCTTAGCCCTGCCCTCAACTCTGCAGGAGCAGGGCAGTCAGCAGAGCGACCCGTTGTCCAGCCAGCGAGAGTCCCAAGATGCCCGTTTTTTCCTTAGCAGTGTGATTTCTCAAAAATGTGAGTTCAGGAGACTGAAATACTAGAGCTTATAAAGTTCAAAAGCCATGGGTCTGGTATATGAACGTTTCCTTAGTAAGATCCCCCTCCCTTCTCACCGGAGCATTCCCTACCTGACTCCCCTGGTTGTAGCCTGGAACCAGACCCCCTTGCTCTTTTGATGGAACCTTAGTACTGACTTCTCCTCATAGTTTTAATGTTTCCTTGTTCTTCTTGGATTTTCATTTTCTTGGTATGTTGTGAAGTGTTAATTTCCTTTTTGGTTACCTTTTAGTCCATTCACTTTTCCCTCCATTTAGTGCAGTCTATTTCATCCTGTAATCTACCTGACCTTCTCACCATCTGGAGCTTTGTTCCTACGTGTTTACCTTCTTTCAAAATATAATTGTTTTGATCAATGACTGACCTCCCAGATTCTCTAGGTTTGTTCTTATAGTTTTGTTCTGTTCTCGACTCTTCTTTCTGTCAATTTAGTTCTGGGAGGTGCTGCCACATATGTCAATCTCTGATTGTTGTCTGTTTTTGTTGGTTCTCAATCCACAGAACTCCCTTTAGGATATTTTGTAGCACAGGTTGGCTATGGAAAATTCCCTTAGCTTTTATTTATCATAGAATGTTTTGATTACACCACCATATTTGCTTAATTGCTTTGCTGGATAAAGGATTCTTGGTTGGCAGTTTTTTGTTGTTGTGTTTTTTTTTTTTTCCTTTCAGAGTTTTATACATGTCTCCCATTGCCTTCTTGTTTGCATGTTTTCTCCTGAGAGAGCCAAGCTTAATCTGACTTGCCTGCCTTTGTATGTAACGCTTCTGTTTTCCCTAGCTGCTTTCAGGATTGTCTCCTTATCTCTGATTTTGGAGACTTTGATTATGATATGTTTTGGTGATTTTCTTTTGGGGTATATCCTTCCTGGGGTTTGTGGAGCTTCTTGAATGTTTATCTTTTCACTTTTCAGGATTTAAGAGAAATCTTATTCCAGCAGTTCTTCAACAATTTCCTCTCTGGGCTTGAGTGATTTCTGGGATGCCGAGAATTCTTAAGTTATTCCTCTTCATGTTGTTCAACATGATTCTTAGACTTTACTCAGATTTTTTTGATCCATTTTTCTATTTGGTCTTCCATTTTAGTGTTATTGAGAAATTTGTCTTCCAGCTCACTGATTCTGCCTTCCATCTCTTCTATTCTACTCCTTTGCCTTTTAAATGTATTGCCTATTTCTGATATTCTAATATTGATCATTTGAAATTCATTCTATAGGTTTTGAATTGTTTCCATTGCTGTATCTATTTTATTTGTTCCTGTAGCACTTTCCTGACTTCTTCCTTATTTTTTTCAACTCCAACTGTTTTGAAATATTTTATAATCATTTTTCTGAATTTCTTCTCAGGCATTTCCAAGGCCTGCCCTCCTTCCAGAATGTAGTCCAGGTCTACCTCTAGGTAGTTTGCTTCAGGTATTTTCTTGTTTCGGGACATGTGCAGATATGGTCATCTGTTTTTCTTCTTGGACATGTTTAATGTTTATCTGTGGCCTTAATATTTAATTTAGTATGTGTTTTGGTATGTTTTATGCTTTCTGATTGATTCCAAGTACATGTGATCAAGATATGGGCTTCCACTTTCACTTTTCTCATTGCTTAACTCAGAGTAACTTTCACAGGTGTTGTGTGCCTCCCTGGGAAATGGCAGTTGGTATTGGTTCTTGCCTAGCTTTTGGTGTTTTATAGAGTATGATTGAACTTGACTATATGGTAGCAGTTGCTGTCTCTTCTTGGATAATATAGGGAGAGAATGAGGTAATATAGGTAGAAGGGGGAACATAAAACAGCAAAACAAAAAAGCACAAACAAAAAAACGCCCAAACAACAACAACAACAAAAACTAGACTGGATCTTGTAGTCTATAACTGTGCAAAGGTAGAGGAGGAACGGAAGAATAAAAAACAATCTGTAGCCAAATATGAGTATGCCTTTAATGTCCTCTTTCAGCTTCTTGCCTTCAAAGCTGCCTGAGAGATTTCAAGAAGACACTGTTGGTTGTTATGCTGTACCTCGGGATTTAATTTAATATTCAGCCTGTTTTGCTTTTAAAACTCTCTTTCCCTCTCCATGCCCGTTGTTCTGGCTTTTCCCTATTAAAAACAAAACAAAACAGTACAAAACAGTTCAGTGCCGGCTCTTGGGCTGAGATTATTTGTGTGCATGTGTGGCAGAAGAACCCACCAGCAGTGCAGGTAGGGGGTGTCCACTCACTCAGGCACCCCCTCTTTCACCAGAATGGAGTTGTGCAAACAGTGGGATGCCAATGAACAGATAAAAAAAACAAAACAAAATCAGAACAAAGGAAAACTGTCAAAGTGTATTGTCCACCTTTGCTCTGAAGTTCCTGCAGCATTTTTCTATGGTGTTTCTGCTCCCCTGATTGGTCTTGCTGTTTGGTCTCACTCATTTGTCGAGTCTGGGTTGCCGAGCATGGCAGATCCAAAAGTAAGTGATTTCTTACTTTGGCTACAAGTTTCACTAGCTATAAGCCTTCAATCCTTTTAAATATTCCATTCTATGTGAATCCGAGTTTTGGTGCTCTGCCCTGAATCTACTTTTCCTGGTATTCTGTGGTATTCCTGATGGCAAACCTCACTGCACCTCCACCCTAGCTGCCATTAAGCCCCACCCTTGTAGCTGATTCTTTTCATTTTGTTTTGTAGTTCTAACTACCTCAACTTTACAACAACTTAATGTCCCTAATAGCATGGATCCAACAGTGTACTCATTCCTGAAACAGTTTTCTTTTATGTGATTTGAATGCAGTCTACATTTCTGACATGGAAAAAGAAAGAATGATTTTGGAGAATCAAGCAATATTCTTGATGCCTAGATGATCCAATTTTTGCCGATTATCCATGTCTTCTATTCCAACTCTCTGTTTTGAGCAGCCATTTTCCAAAAACTTTATATTGTTCTTATCAACTTGTCAATCACTAAGATACACCAAGCAAGAACAATTCATTCACTCTTATTCCTCTTTAATTTTTCTCTGTCTTGTCTCTTCATGATTCTCCTTATTTCCTATGTCTCCTTCCTTCAAGACCCTGTTCTCAGTCAGACAGAATATACAGAATAAATTGAATCAGTCTTAAGGGACATTTAAAGACTGGACAGCTTAACACATTTTAACAAAATGGAGGGACCAGCTTCCTCTTTCTACCAGAGAGCAACCCTTTCTCTCAGAATTATTCTAAAGCTTAGGGACTTCTTTTGGAAAGTCATTTGCATTTATCATTCATTCTCAAAATTCCCAATAAACACTCAGCATCCCCATTACATTTTTGTGAAAGCAGTCTCATATTTACGAAAACAAAATAACAAGGTTATCTCCAGAATAATATCCATATGTCTACAACTAATACCGGTTAGTACCATGATTGTTCAAATTTTTGCACCAATCATTAAATCCAGTGATGATGAAATTGAGGAATTCTAGCAACTTCTTCAGTCTGAAATTGATCAAACATGCAATAAAAATATATTGATAATTATGATTGGAATGCAAATGTTGGAAACAAAGAAGAAGGATAAATGGTTGGAAAATATGAGCTTGGTGATAGAAACGATGCTGGAGATTGTATGATAGAATTTGCAAGATCAATGATTTGTACATTGCAAATACCTTAAAAAAAAAAAAAAACATATAAGATGACTATCCAAATGAACCTCACCAGTTGGAATGCACAGAAATCAAATTGACTACATTTTCGGAAAGAGATGGTAGTAAAACTCAATATCATCAGCCAAAACAAGGCCAGGGGCAGACTGTGGAACAGACCATCAACTGCTTTTATGCAAATTCAAGCTGAAAATAAAGAAAATTAAAACAAGTTCACGAAAGCCAAAATAAGATCTTGAATATATCTGGCCTGAACTTACGGATCATCTGAAAAACATATCTGATGCATTAGTCCTTAAAGAGCAAAGAACAGAAAAGTGGTGGGATGACATGAAGAACATCTTACATTGATCCTTGACAAAGGGCCAAAGTACATTGAATGGGAAGGAGATAGTCTTTCCTACAGATGGTGCTGGCAAGACTGGAAATCGATATGAAAAGGATTGACACAAAACCTTTATCTCACACCATATGAAAAAAACAACTCAACATGGATTAAAGATCTAAATGTGAATCTTTTAATTGTAAAGGTCATTATTGAAAAACTAGGGACAAATTTAAGAGCTCTAATACAGGTCTTACCAGCCACTCCTTGGAAAACCTATACAGGGTCTCTATGGCTCAGAACTGACTTGGCAGCAATTGACAACAACAACAATAATACAGGGCACACATAGACTATTAAATAGTGTTAGAATTGCACAAACAAAAGAAGAAAAAAATGGATGATTGGGACATATTAAAATTTCACCAAAAGAATAAAAAGGGAGCCCACAGAATGGGAAAAAATATTTTGCAATGACACATCAGACAAAGGACTAATCTCTAAAATCTATAGGAAACTACAACAGTTCTATAAGAAAAAGACAAATGGCCCAATTTTAAAATCGGCACAGGACATGAACAGACACTTCACCAAGGAAGAGATTCAGACAGCCAACAAACATGTGAAGAAATGTGTACAATCATTTGCCATTATTGCTGTTGTTAACTGCCGCCAAGTCGATTCCGACCCATAGTGACCCTGTAAAGGGTTTTCAAGGGCCAGCTGTTAAGCTTGAACCACCAATTTTTCAGTTCAAATGGGTTTGCAGTCTGGTACACTAATCCACAACGCCACACCAGTACTCCCATTAGAGAGATGCAAATCAAAACAACAATGAGATAATGTCTCACACCAACAATAACAATGAAGTTCAAAAAAGCAGAAGACAATACATTCTGGGGGCGGGGGTGTGTGTGGTGAGACTGGGACCATCCTACATTGTTGGTGGGATCGTAAAATGGTTCAACCACTCTGGAAATCAGTATGGCACTTCCTCAGAAAGTTGAAAATAGAAATACCTTATGATACAGCAATTCCTCTACTTGGTATACATCCACAAGAAGTACGAGTCAGAACATGAGTAGATATAAGCACACCAATGTTTATAGCAACAATTTTCACAATAGCGGAAAGATGGAGACACACAAAGTTCCTATCAATGGAAGAAGGATAAACAAACATTGGTATATACACATAATGGAATATTATGCTACCTTGATGAATAATAAGGAAGCTGCAAACCATCTCATAATATAGATGAATGTTGAGGACATTATTTTGAGTTAAATGATTCAGTCACAAAAGGACAAATATTGCATAAGACCTTTATTATAATAGCTTAAGAAAAAAATGCAAATACGAAAAGAAAAAAAAAAAAAAACTTGTTGGTTTCCAGCGGTGGGAGGGGGGACAGTAGAGCCTAGGTTAAGAGATAGTCACATCATAGCTTGTGGGTTGGGGAGGGCAATTTAAAAGGAAAGGGAGGTTAATACACAGGAAGGGGGGTTTGAAGAACAAAGTATATAGGGAAAAACAGGTAGGTTTGCATGTGCTAAACAGGCCAGAAGACAAATAGTGATGCATGCTCAACCTTGGTAAAACAAGACTCTGGAATATAGGGATCAAGGCTTAGCCTGAATGGGAAAAGAGAGGAAATAATGTTAAGATGCTTGACTGTCTTATGGCTATTGCTTTCCCTTGCTTACTAATGTAAAATAGACACTTGAGTTGGATAGAAATGAATACTGAGAAACATGGTTACAGAAATCTTGTAAGCCCATTTTAAGCCCAAAATTTATTGGACTACCTAAAAGAGGTTCTAGAATTGGCAGAGTGAAATAGACTTCTTGTGGAGCCTTTGTAGTGTGTAGGACCTTAGGTGGAATCCTAAGCCCCATCCAGAACCTTCTGATATGGGACATTCCCACTTGCAAGGAAATGCAGACCAGGCTGGAGTGAGTAAAGGAACAGAGATGCTTCTTCAAAGAAAGACCAGCAAGAAAAATAATATAAAACAAAAATGGCAGTCTGATTGGCTACTACAAGAACAAGCAAGTTGTTCACCAGGGAGCCATCAAGGCAAGAACTCAAATCATTTCAGGATAAACCTCTCTCCAAGTCAGAAACTCAAAAAGAACACACAAGCAAGCACGTAAGCTTTCTGGCAACTATGTTGGTCTACTTGTGAGTGGAATTGGGAAAAGGCAAAAATGAATATATGAGCCAAGTTTGACCACATTCCATAGACTCCTGTTGACCTTCAGATGAGAGAGAAAAGATGAAGAGCTGGGTGATGTGAAATGTCATGAGACTTGGGGACTCCTGAGACCAAGGACAAGGACCTATCCATAGAGGACTAGAGCTGAGAGCGAAGAATCCAAACTATAGAAAGTGAGGGAGATGCACAAGAATGCCCAAATTTGCAGATAGTACCCATTTGACCTAGCTTTGATGGCTTGATGATCAGAACTCGACTAGAGGAAGACAAATAAATTTGATAAAGGAAGCAAGTGTAAATTGCTATAATTTAATGGGCTTGACTTATACTTATGGATGCAGTGGATTATAACACCAACTGAGAGGGATGGAATCTTCATATCATGGATCAAACCTATCTCCTCTGTATGTAGGGTTCATAAGGATGAGCAACTTACACATTGGATATCGACAATGGGGATGGGGGACTGTAAAGGCACAGAGTGGCTGGCTTACAAGTTTTCAAGATGAAGTTTAGTTTCAGAGTGTGAAGGGGAAGGTAGAATCCCCACTGAAAAATTCTCATGTTGTCTAGATGGATCTGGTGAAAGGAGATGGGATAGGATTCCTTTGATTCACTAATGAGAAGTTGTTATTATACCTAATTGTGATTGTCACAACTGTAAAGGTAGAAACTGTGTAACAGAAAACAGGGGAGGGGATAGGCATAGTTACCCTTACGTTCCAGGAAAACAGGACCTTAGAATCATCAAGAGAGAACAACATGAGTGGAACATGTGTCCCTAACCAGAGAAACAGTGACACCAGAAATGGAGGCATGAAGAGAGAGAGCAGCTACGGACTCTAGACTTATGGAAAGAGAACGATTGTGTGTTGGCGGCAAGGAAGCTGGCTCCCAGAATGTGCCCTTGCTTGTTTAAATTATTATCTATCCCTGCAAGGTGTTTTTTGTTTGTTTGTTTTTGTTTTTGTTTTTTGTTTTTTTTACATAAAAAATAAAAAGTTTTTTTTCCCTTGATAAAAGAAACAATCTATGATGGTTTAGGGGGGGGGGGAGGAGGAAATGATACATGTGAAAGAGGATGACATGTGTTGACATGGGTCATGGGGCGGGCAAAATACAACTGAAGGGAGGTTGGCAAGAAACACAAGGAGGAATGCAGTTGTTAAAGTGAATAGAGGTAATTATTGGCATTCCAGAAAAGGAAGAATCACAGAAGTCCACAGAAGAGATAGTTGAAGAGCTTCTGGAAGAAAAATTTCCTAACATCTTGAAGGATGAGAAGTTAAGCATTCAAGAAGCTGAATAAACCCCAGGAAGGATAGATCCCAAAAGAAAATCACCGAGACATATCCTAATCAATCTCTCCAAAATCAAAGACAAGGAGAGAATCATAGAAGCAGCCACAGAAAAGAGAAGTGTTTTCTACAAAGGCAAGCAAATCAGATTAAGCTCTGACTTCTCAGCAGAAACCATGCAGGCAAGAAGGCAATGGGGAGACATATATAAAATCCTAAACAAAAATAAAACTACCAACCAAGAATCATCTATCCAGCAAAACTGTCAGTCAAATACGATGGTGCAATCAAAATATTCCATGATAAACGGAAGCTAAGATATCATCTCAAAGCCAATCCAGAGCTTCAAAACACCATAATGGGAGTTCTTTGGAATGAAAACCAATAAGAATAGACACTAACCAGAAATTGACAGATGGGGCTACACCACCTGGAACTCAGTCAACAGAAAGCAGAGCTCAGAAAAGTACAAAATTATATCAATGAATTCAGAGGACCTGTGAGGCCACCAAAGATCAAAATATTAACAATGCCAAATAAGAGAAAAATATTGGAACAGAGATCCAGGTGGTGAAGAGGTCGAGTAGATTGTAAGATACAAGAAATTTTATTAAACACAGGGAAAACTTAATAGAATATAGGTAAACCCCAAAGAAAATTAATACTTCACAACTTTTCATGAAAATGAAGATCCACAAAGAACAAGGAAATATTAAACTAAGAAGAAACTGACAAGAATTAGCACAAAAAAAAATGAACTCAGCACAAGATGGCACACAGAACAAAGGAAAGAACAGCCCCACAAAAGATTTAACTTAATGACAGCAATTAATTTATACCTATTGATAATTACACCAAATATCAATGGATTAAATACACCAGTGAAGAGACAGAGAGTGTTTGAATGGATTAGAAAACAAGATCCTTCAATATGCTGCCTGCAAGAGATACACCTTACACACAAAGACAAAAACGGACTAAAAGTTAAAGGATGGAAAAATATATACCAAGCTAATAGTAATAAAAAACAAGTAGAAATGGCAATATTAATCTCTGATAAAATAAAGTTTAAGGCAAAAACCAGCATAAGAGAAAATTAAAGACACTATCTCATGATTAAAGGGTCAATTGAGTAAGATGTCATAACCATAATTAACATATAAGCTACCAATGAAGGATCACTAAGATATATAAAGCAAACCCTACTAGAATTGAAGAAAAAAATATATAAATCTGCAGTTATAGTGGAAGATTTTAACACTCCACTTTTGAAAGGGAATAGAACAACTTAATAAATGTGTATAGAGTATTCAACCCAACAACAGCACAATACACATTCTTTTCCAGTGCACATGAAACATTCTCTAGAGTTGACCGTGTGTTAGGTCACAAAGCAAGCCTCCATAAATTTACAAACATCAAAATACTACAAAGCATCTTTTCATAACGCAATGCTATAAAATTAGAAATCAACAATAAGAAGACCAAGGAAAAAAGTTTAATACATGGAAACTGAATAATACTTGGCTTATAGCAACTGGATAATAGAAGAAATTAACCAGGAATTGAAACAGTTCCTGGAAACAAGAGAGAATGAAAACACAACTTACCAAAATCTTTGGGACACAGTGAGAGTGGTGCTGAGAGGAAAATTTATTGTGATAAATATGCATATCCAAAAAGAAGAAAGAATCAAAACTAACACGTTAACACAGCATCTCCAGCAATTACAAACATACCAACAGAGGGAACCTACAGTCACCAAAATAAAATAAATAATAAAGATCAGAGCAGAAATGAATGAGTTAGAAAACAGAAAAACTATACAAAGAATCAACAGGACAAGAAGCTGGTTCTTTGAAAGGATTAAGAAAATTGACAAACCATTGGCAAACCTAACAATAAAAAAGAGGCAGAAGACACAAATAACACTCATTAGAAACCACATGGGTAATGTCACAATGGAACCAAAGAAAATCAAAAGAGTAATAACAGAATACTATGAAGAGCTGTACTCCAACAAATTTGAAAAATAAGAAAAGATGGATTCATTTTCAGAAAAACTCGACCTACCTAAATTCATCCAGAGTGATGTAGAAAATATGAACAGACCCATAACAAAAGAAGAAATTGATCAGTTCATCAAAAATTTCCCAAACAAAAGAAGTCCAGGCCCAGATGGCTTCACTGGTGAGTTCTACCAAACATTCAGTAAAGAGCCGTCACCAATTACACTCAAATTATTCCAAAATATAGAAGAGGAGGGAAAACTTCCTAATACATACTTTGAAGAAAACATAACTCTCATACCAAAGCCAGGTTAGGACATCACAAACAAAGAAAATTATATACCAATATCCCTCATGAACACACATGCAAAAACTCTCAACAAAATCCAAGTCAACAGAATCCAGCAGCACATCATAAATAAATAAATAAATAAATAAATAAATAAATAAATAAATAAATGCACATTATGATCAATTGGGATTCATTATCAGGGATGCAAGGATGGTTCAATATTAGAAAAACAATCTATTCACTCCACCATATAAACAAGAAAAAAGAAAAAACAAAACACAACACATGATCATATCAATTGGTGCAGAAAAGACATGTGAAAAAACAACAACATCCGTTCCTGATAAAAATACTCAACAAAGTAGGAATTCAAGGGAACTTCCTTAACATAATCAAGAGCATATATACAAAACCAAGAACCTACATTACTCTCAATGGAGAGAAACTTAAAGCCTTCCCTCTGCAAAGAGGAAGCTAACAAGGATGCCCTTTGTTACCACTCCTATTCAATATTGTGCTGGAAATCTTATCAAGAATTATATGGCAAGATAGGAAAACCAAAGGCATCCTAATCGGCATAGAGTAAAGTAAAACTCTCTCTATTTGCAGACGATATGATCCTGTATATAGAAAACCCCAAAGACTCAGTAAAAAAGCTACTAGACCTCATTAGAGGATTCAGTAAAGTGGCAGGGTTTAAGATCAACATGCAAACATCCCTTGGATTCCTCTATAGTAACAATGACAGTGCTGAAAAGAACATTAGGAAGGGAATACCATTTGCAATAGCTGCCCAAAGGATGAAATATCTAGGAATAAATGTGACCAGAGAAACAAAGGGCCTATACAAAGAAAACTACAGAACACTACTACAAGAAACCAATAGAGACCTACAAATATTGAAGAATATACCATGCTCCTGGATTGTAAGGCTTAACATTGTGAATATGTCAATACTGTCCAAAGCAATCTACACATATAATGCAATCCCAACCCAGATTCCAACAACATTCTTCAAAGAGATGGAAAAAACAATTTCAAGCTTTATATAGAAGGGAAAGACATCCAGAATAAGCAAAGCATTGCTTAAGAAGAAGAACAAGGTGGAAAGCCTCTCACTCCCTGATTTTAAATTTTACTACATGGCTACAGTGGTCAAAACAGCCTATTACTGGTACAACGAAAAATATATTGATCAATGGAACAGAATTGAGAATCCAGAAATTAACCCATCCACATACAGCCAACTGATTTTCTACAAAGTACCTAAGTATATTGCATGGGAAAGAGATAGTCCCTTCAACAGATGGTGATGGTAGAACTGGAAAGCAATATGCAGAAGTTTGAAGCAAGACCTTTACATCACTCCTTATACAAAAACCAGCTCAGCTTGGATTAAAGACCTAAATGTGAATCTCAGAATTACAAAGACCATCAATGAAAAAATAGGGACAAATATGAGGGCTCTAATAAGGAGCTCTAGTAGCATAGTGGTTATGAATCAGGCTGTAAGCCTTAAGGTCAGCAGTTCAAAACTACCAGCTGTTCCGTGGGAGAAAGATGAGGCTTTCTGCTCCCGTAAAGATTTACAGCCTCAGAAACCCTGTACAGGGTTGTTATTAGTTGGAACAGATTCCACAAACAAAAGTAGAAAAAAAAAGATGAATTGGACATACTTAAAACTGAAAACTTATGTGCATCAAAAGACTTCAGCAAAAGAGTAAAAATGGAGCCCACAGAATGAGAAAAAATCTTTTGCAATGACACATCAGACAAGGGACTAATTTCCAAAATATATAGGAGCCTACAACACCTCTACAAGAAAAGGACAGATAAACAATTTTTTTTAAATTGGACACAGGACATGAATAGAAAATTCACCAATGAGGAGACCCGGGAAGACAAAAAAACATATGAAGAAATGTTCATGATCATGAGCCATTAGAGAGATCCAAATCAAAACAACAATGAGATATCATCTCACACTAGCTATAATAGCAAAGATCAAAAAAGCAAAGGACAATAAATATTGGTGAGGATGTGGAGAGACTGGGAAGCTCCTGCATTGCTGGTGAGATTGCAAAATTGTCCAACCACTATGGAAAAAATATGGCGCTTCCTCAGAAGGTTCAAAATAGAGATACCTTATGATCCAGCAATCCCTCTACTTAGTATTTATCCACAAGAAATACGAGCCATAACATGAGTAGATATATGCACACCAATGTTCATAGCAGCACTATTTACAATAGGAAAAAATTTGGAGACAGCCTAAGTGCCCATCAATGGAAGCATGGATAAACAAACTTTGGTACATACACACAATGGAATATTATGCTACCCTGAAGAATAATAAGGAAGCTGCAAGCCACCGTATAACATAGGTGAACCTTGAAGACATTATGCTGAGTGAAATCAATCAGTCACAAAAGGAGAAATATGACATGGAACCATTATTTTAAAAAGTTAAGAAAAAGCATCCACACTAGAAAAATAAAAATATTTTGTTGGTTACCTGGGTGTATGGGATGGGGTTAGGGGAGGGAGGGGAAGGTGGAGCACAGTGTAGGGAATAGACACAGGATCGTTTGTGTGCTGGTGTGGGCACACTATAGAAGGGGAAGGGGAAAGGAAAAACCAGGCAGATGAGAGAATAACTAGGCAGGGTTACATGGGATAAATAGGACGGAGGTAAACACAGATGTAAGCACAACTGCGGAATACTGGGCTAGGGGACACAAAAATTGAGGCATGGTTTGATTGGGTAAAAGTGGGGAAATGATATTACGATGCTTGCCTGTTTTTTGAATCTTGGTTTCCCTTACCTCCTATTGCAAAATAGACACTTGAAGAAGAAAGAGAGGAATAGCTAGAAACATCACCATAGAAATCTTGTAAGTCTCTCTTCACCCTATAGCCGATTGTTGTTGTTGTTGTTATGTGACGTGGAGTCGGTTACAACTCATGACAACCCTGTACAGGGTTTCCGAGGCTGTAAATCTTTACGTGAGCAGAAAGCCTCATGTTTTGCCTGCAGAGTAGCTGGCAGTTTTGAACTGCTGACCCTGAGGTTTGCAGCCTGATTTGTAACCACTACGCCACCAGAGTTCCTTTATAGCTGATTGGAACTCTTAAAATGTGGCTATAGCTTGCCCAGTGAAAGAGGCTCCCTGCAGTGTCTTTGCATTGTACAAGACCATATGTGGAATCCTGATCCCCATCCAGAATCTTCGGAGGTGGGTAATTTTTCACTTGAAAGAACAAGCAGAGCAGCCTGGAGCAGCTAGAAGAACAGAAGATACTTCTTGAAAGAAAGACAAGCAGGAAAAATTTAAAAAACAATAACAGCTATCCAATTGACTACTACAAGAACAAGCAAATTGTTCCTCTGGAAGCCATAAAGGTCCCCTCAAGACAAACCCCCTTCCAAGAATGAGAAGTCATGTGGCCTTGCTGTTGACAACGTTGGTCACTGATAAGGGGAAGTAGTGGGAAAAAAGCAATGAAGTTGTGAGCTAAGTCCAGCCGCATTCAATAGACACCTGTTAACCTGGATTGAGACCTGGCTAAGCAGCAGTATGACGAGACCTGGGGACTCCTGGACCCAGGAGCAAGGACATGACCCCAGAGGACTAGAGCAGAGTGTGAAGCATCCAGTTGATATGAAGTGAGGGGAGATGTACAAGAAAGCCCACACTTGCAGATAGTACCCATCTGACCTGGCATCAATGGCTGGATGATCAGAACACGACTAGAGGAAGAAAGAAGAGGAACCAAACAAACAATAAAAAGAGTAACTCACTACAATTAGATGAACTTGACCTACACTTGTTGATGCAGTATGACAAAGGAGCGAACAAATCTTTACAGTGAGGATCATTCCCACCACCTTGGTACACAGGGCCAACAACGATGGGGAACCTAGACATTGGCTACCCCAAATGGGGGAGGGGGGGGCACCTACAAAGGCAAGAAGTGACTTTCAATAGGGAACCTAGTTCCAGAAGGTATGGGAAAGGTAGAATCTCCACTGAGTTGTTTCCAACCTGTCTGGATGGGGTTGATAAAAGTTGTAGGGGATAAGACTCCTGTGGTTCAATAGAGAATGATTGCTATCAGGTCTGACAGTGAGTGTTGGAAAAGTAAATGTAAATGTTTTATATTAAAGGAGTGGAGTGGCTGATTTTGCAGTCCAGGAGCAGAGATTCCTGGAACCATTAAGGAAGGGAGAAAAGCGAAGTGCAGAACCCTGTTCCGGGGAGGCAGTGACACCAGCGATGGAGGCAGAGATGATGACGTGGAGAGATGGAGCAGCTGGGGATTCTGGACTCAGGGAGCAAGAGGGGCTGTGTGCTGGCGGCTGGGGGGCAGGCATATGGTGTGTACCCTTTGGATGTTTGATGATACATGCAGGAGATTGTAATCATTGCAATGAAACGAAATATGATAGGATGAATGTAAGGATAATGGATAATGTTCTCCCATGTAAACTAACACATAATTCACAATAAAAACATTAAAAAAAAGAAGAAAAGAAAGAAGAAAAAGACCAAAATGGGTATCAGAAGAGACTCTGAAACTTGCTTCTCAGTACAGAGACACTAAAGCAAATGGTAGAAGTGAGTCAGTACAAGAGCTGAACAGAACATTTCAAAGGTGAGCTCGAGAAGACAAAATCAAATATTATAACTAAATGTGCAAAGAACTGGAGTTAGAAAACAAAAAGAGAAGAACTACCTGACCAACTGACTGCAAAAGACCCATATTTGTGCTCGTTCCAAAGAGAGGTGACCCAACAGAATGTGGAAATCATAAGACAATAATATCATTGATATCCCATGTAATCAATGTAATGCAAGACTGGTTGCAATCATGCATTGACAGAGAACTTCCAGAGGTTCAAGCCGGAATCAGAAGAGGACATGGAATGAGGGATATCATTGTTGATATCAGATGCAACTTGGATGAAAGCAAAGAATACCAGAAAGATGTTCACATGTGCTTTATTGACTACACAAATGCTTTTGATTGTGTGGAACATGACAAACTACAGACAACATTGTGAAGTATGAGCATTCCAGAGCACTTAATTGTGCTCATGAGGAACCTGTACATAGACCAAGATGTAGCTGTTCAAACAGAACATGGAAACACTGAATGGTTTAAAATTAGGAAAAGTGTGTTCCAGTGTTGTACTCTTTCACATATCTATTAAAACTATATGCTGAGTAAATAATTCTAGAAGCTGTATTATATGAATAAAAACATGGCATCAGGACGGGAGGAAGACTCATTAACAATCTGTGATATGCAGATAATACAACCTTGGTTGCTGAAAGGAAAGAGGACTTAAAATACTTACTGATAAAGATCAAAGGCCACAGCCTTCGGTATGGGCTGAATCTCAATATAAAGAAAACAAAAATCCTCAACACAGGATCAGTAAACAACATTCATATAGATGGAGAAAAGTTTGAAGTTGTCAAAGACATTTTGTTGGAATCAACCATCAACACTCATGGAAGTATGCTATGCTCTTTAAATTGTTGAAGAGAAAAGATGGCGGTTTGAGGACTAAATTGTGCCTGACTCCAGACATGGTATTCTCAATAACCTCATATGCATGCAAAGTTGGACAGTAAATAAGGAAGGCTAGAGAAGAATTGAAGTATTTGTATTGGAGGTGAATATTGAAAGTACCATGTACTGCCCAAAGCACAAGCAGATCTGTACTGGAATAATTAGAGCCAGAGTGTTCCTTTGAAGGTAGGATGGCCAGACTTAATCTCTCATATTTGGGACATATTTTCAGGAGGGACCAGTGCCTGGGGAAGGATGTCATGCTTAGCAAAGTGGAGGGTCAGAGAAAAAGAGGAAGTCCTCAGCAAGATGGATTGGCAAACTGACAGCAGCAATGGGATCAGGCATAGTAACGATTTTGAGGTTGGCCAATGACAGGGCAGTATCCTTCTGTTGTGCATAGGGTCACTATGAGTTGGTACCGACTTGATGGCACCTAACAACAACAACATCACTCCAGTTAGTTGTCCAGTACTTAGCCTATAGTACAACACCAGTACTGCAAATGAATAAGTGACTCAAGTCTTAGGTGCTACTTATTTTTGTATCTGTGCTACTTATTTTGATATCTAATCCTTTACCTCCCATATTACTTATTGTTTAATATGCTTTGCTCATTTTCTTGTGCTTATATGTTTATGGTATACAGACACAACTTACCCCTATGTAGTCCATAAATTCCTGGTTGTTGTTGTTAGGTGCTGTCAAGTAAGTACTGACTCATAGCGACCCTATGCACAGCAGAACGAAACACTGCCTTATCCTGGGCCAACCTCTCTACTGTTGCCACAATTGAGTCCATCAATGCTGCCACTTGGTCAATCCATCTCATTGTCGGTATTCCTCTTTCTCTCTGACACTCTACCTTATCAAATATGATATCCTTCTCCAGCGACTGGTCTCCCCTGACAATATGTCCAAAGTATGAGAGACGAAGTTTGGCCATCTTGGCCTCCAAGGAGCACTCTGGCTGCACTTTTTCCAAAACGGATCTATTGGTTCTTTTGGCAGCCCATGGCACTTTCAGTATTCTCCTCCAGCACCATAACTCAAATGCATCAATTCTTCTACAGTCTTCCTTATTCACTGTCCAGCTTTTGCATGCATATGAGGTTATTGAAAAGACCATGGCTTGGGTCAGGCGCACCTTAGTCCTAAAGCTGACATCTTTGTCCTTCAACACTTTAAAAAGGTCTTGTGCAGCAGATTTGCCTAATGTAATACGTTGTTTCATTTCTTGACTGCTGCTTCTGTGAGTGTTGATAGAATAAATTCCTGTTAGGAGTGTTCAATAAATAATCCTTGAGCTGACTTGAATTTAATTGATAGAATAAATTCTGTGAGTGTTGATAGAATAAATTCCTGTTAGGAGTGTTCAATAAATAATCATTGAGCTGACTTGAATTTAATTGGGGGAAACAATAGCACATCCCTATTTGGCATTATGCTGTATTTTGTATTTCCATTTCAATGGGTATATGTCTGAGCTATTAGGATTTTGAATAATTCCATAAAATAAAGCCACACTAAGAAGAGGCAATTCTGAAACAAAACAAAATGGAAAACAACTCAGCTTGTGCTCATGCTGAGGTTTGAAGCAAGGCAGCAAGCCCAGATTTCAGGGCTTTTGATGATTACAGGCTCAATGACTCACACCTTCCTCAGAGGATGGAAGAAGAAATTGCAGTCTATTTTAAAAGACATTCACTGTTCATTGATATGTATAGTGATATGTATGTTGTAAGGGGGGGGGGGGGGGATGATACACATATCCTGAAGGTTTCCTCTTTTCCAGCTCCCCCTAAGCAACATTCTGCATTATGAGGAAGACAAGTAAATACAAAAATAGAAAATGTCAACAAAGGAACTGAGAGAAAAGCAGGGGGAGGGAATTTTATTATTTATTATTTGCTTCTGATAAACCTTAATGTAATAAATGAGTTAACTTTTTCACTGAGTCCATACCCATCCATCACTTGCCACACACAGACAAGCAAATCTTTATTGAAAACTGTGTAAGATTAATCTTCTTAAGACACTGCTTTCAGCATGTCATTCCCCCTGCAGGGTCATCCCATTGCCTATAGGATCAAGTCAAAACTAATCGAGCTTGCATTGCAGGTCTTCCTGATACCACCTTACTTATTCATTGTAAAGAAGCACTAATCCCCAACATGATCCTTGCCCCATTTCTGTTAAACTGGGCTCCTTATAATTACATACACCACATTCCTGCTTTAATACCTTCACTTATTTCTTTCCCTATATAAAAAATGCATTTTTTTAACTCTCTCTCCACTTTTCAATCCCCAAATTTCCTTTATTTAAAAATCTTGATTGAGGACAAATCTTCCCCTAAAACTGTCCAGTCTAACCTCACCTTTCAGTGACTATTCCCTTATTTAAAATTCCTACAGCATGAATCCATATGTGTGTAGCATAACAAATGACTTTCACAGTTGCCGCCTCAATATCTTCAAGAATATGACTTGCTTCCATAATTAGAGTTTAAGGAAGACACATAACTTCTTGCTTTTGCCATTACCAACAACATTAAACAGTGCTCAACCCTAATATTTTCTTTACATTTTTTGCAGTAATAACAAGTGTATATCCATTTTTCGATCTAACTCTCTACCTACCTACTCATCTAATAAATAAAAGCCTGTGTTTGACATGGAATTTCAGACTTGATATAACTTTATATTCTGTACATAATTATAAAAGCATTTTTAAATACCCAAATCCATTCACTTGCTTTATTTTTCTACATTAAACTCATATTCACTTTACTCCCAGTTTAAAAGGAACCTGTTCTTTATGTTCTATTTTTAAAGTTGTTTTTTAGTTTGATGCTGTGGACATGAACAACCGTCAGGCCTTAAATGTTCCACTTGTAGTATAGTAATTTAACCTTTACACATATCTGCAGCTCAGTAATCTATACTGATGAAAGAGAAGATCTATTCCACCAAGAGGCCTCAAGGAAAGGATTCTCTCCTTTAAAACTGAGTTTCACAGTGAAAGTCACTTTCTCTCCCACTTAGATATAAGCTCCCCTTGGAGCGTGGAGGATGATTTCATGACTCAAAACATTTGTTTGTTTTTTTCTCCCTTTTAGTATTTTGTGTGTGTGTTTTACTTTGGCAGGTAAAGAGCAGCTGCTTTAATTCACTTTTCTTTAACCAAGAATTTTCTAAAGCACACTATTTCTTTTTATATCTTCTGGCATAAAATTAGAGTTTCAAACAAAGGGCATGATTATTTTATATTCGTAACAACAAAATTCATTCATTTTCTTGCCTATTTTAGGCAGAGTACTGCAGGAAGATTTTTAAATCTGCTAGGACAGTGATCATAATATGTTATGTTTTTAAAATGTTTTATTGTGAATTACATGATAGTTTACAACTTATTGTATATCGTTTCATTGCCATGGTTACAAACCCCTCCATGCATCATCAAACAACCAAAGGGTACACCCTGCAAGCCTGCCCCCCAGTCATCAGCACACAGCCCTTCTCCCCTTCTGGGTCTAAAGTCCCCAGCAGCTCCATCTCTCCACATCATCTTCTCTGCCTCCATCTCTGGTGTCACTGCTTCTCTGGGTAGGGTCCTGCTCTCCGCTTTTCTCCCTTGATGATCCCAGGGATGTCCGCTCCTAGACTTCAAAATCAATCATTCCTCTCCTTTTGCTACAAAACGTCTACCTTTACATTTCCACCCCTCACATTCAGTCCTGATAACAATTAGTCACTATTGTATCACACCAGACCTATCTGTATCTCCTTT
The DNA here is from genome assembly GCF_000296735.1 of Chrysochloris asiatica. Lineage (NCBI taxonomy): Eukaryota > Metazoa > Chordata > Mammalia > Afrosoricida > Chrysochloridae > Chrysochloris > Chrysochloris asiatica. The sequence goes on along the minus strand of NW_006408773.1, from coordinate 1,076,974 downwards.
CATCAGCCCTGCCTTGACAGACTGGATACTACTCAGTGGAGATTCTACCTTCCTCTGAGCCCTCTGGATCTAGGCTCCCTCTTGAAAGCCAGTCACATCTTGCCTTTACACCCCTCACCTCAATTCTCGGTAGCCAATATCCAAGTTGACAATCCCTGTCTGCTCTGTGTATGGAGGGGGTGGGAAAGATCCTCGCTGTAAAGATTTGTTCCCTCTTTTGAGCTGCTGCATCCATAAATATAGGACGAGTTTTATCAGATTACTTTTTTTTTTTTCCTTTTCTTTCTTCTAGTTGAGCTCTGATCATCCAGTCATTGAAGACAGGTCAAGTGGGTATTATCTGCAATTGTGGGTGTTCTTATGCATATGGCCTCTCTTCTTATCAACTGGATGCTTCACTCTCCACTCTAGTCCTCTGTGGCTATGTCACTAAATCTGAGCCCAAGAGTCCCCAGGTCTTGCCACACTGCTGGCCAACTAGGTCTCCACTCGGGTTCACAGGAATCTATTAAACGTTGTATGGCTTAGCTCGCCATTTCATTGCTGTTTTCCCCTTAGTTTCCCTTATCGGTGATGAACGTGGTCGACAATCAGAGTGTATATTTCCATTGAGTCTTAGTCTTGGAAGGGGGTTTGCCCTCAGGGGACTCAACCATTTGCTTTGATGTCTACTGGGCAAGTAACTTGCTTGTTCCTGTAGTAATCAGTAAGACTTCCTTTATTGTTTTGTATTTTTCCTGTTGAACTTTCTCTCAAGAAATACCTTCTGCTCTTCTAGCCACCCAGGCTGGTCCGCTTGTCCTTTCCATTGGAAATGTCCCACCTCAGAAGATTCTGGATGGGGTTCAGGATTCCACCTATGGTCTTATGCAATGCAGAGGCTCTGTACGAAGCCTCCTTCACTGGGCAAGTTGTAGCCCCATTTTAGGCATTTCAATCAATTATAGCCAGAAGACAGACTTACAAGCTTTCTATGGTGATATTTCTGGCTATTCCTTTCTCTCCCCCACAAGTGTCTATTTTATAATGCTGTGCCAGGGAAATCAAGATTCAAGAGACAGCCAAGCATCTTAAAATTATTTTCCCCCATTTTCCCATCCCAACCACATCTCAATCCCTGTATCTCAGAGTCCTGTTGTTCCAAGGTTGTGCATATACATCATTAATTACCTCTGTTCCACTTAACCCATGCATACCTGCTTAATTGTTTTCCCCATCTGCATTGTTCTTCCATTGCATTCCCCCTTCTTGTGTATTGCCCCCTCCCAAGCACCCAAACCATCCTGTGTCTATTCCCTACCCTGTGCTCCACTTTCCCCTCCCTCCCCTCACCACACCCCACATCCCAGTAACCAGTAAAGAATCCCCCCCCCCCACACTTTAACATGGATTTTTTTTTTCTTAGTCTTTTACAGTATTGGTCCTATGCAGTATTTCTCCTTTTGTGACTGACTAGTTTTACTTAGCATAATGTCCTCAAGGTCCATCCATGTTATGCAGTGGCTTGCAGCTTCCTTGTTGTCCTTCAAGGTAGCATAGTATTCCATTGTGTGTATGTACTACAGTTTGTTTACCCATTCTTCAGTTGATGGGCATTTAAGCTGTCTCCATTTTTTGCTATTGTACATAGTGCTTCTATGAACATTAGTGTGCATATATCTACTTGTGTTATGTCTCATATTTCTTGTTGGTAAACATCAAGTACAGGAATTGTTGGGTCATAAGGTATTTCTATTTCAAACCTTCTGAGAGATCGCCATATTGCTTTCCAGAGAGCCATTTTCCAATTACACCTGCAATGCAGGAGCGTTCCAGTCTCTCCACATCCTCACCAACATTTATTGTCCTCTACTTTTTTGATCTTTGCTATTATTGCTGGTGTTAAATGATAGCTCATTGTTGTTTTGATTTGCATCTCTCTAATGGCTAGTGATCATGGACATTTCATCATATGTTTGTTGGCTGCCTGGATCTCCTTCTTGTTGAAGTGTCTGTTCATATCCTGTGTCCATTTTTTTTTAAAATGAGTTATTTGTCTTTTTCTTGTATCAATTTTAGAATTGAGTCCCTTGTCAGATGTGCGTTGAAAAAGATTTTTTCCCATTCTGTGGTTTCCCGTTTTACTCTTCTGGTGAAGACTTTTGATTCACAGAAGTTGTTAATTTTCAATATGTCCCAGTCATCTATTTTGTCTACTTTTGCTTGTGTAGTTTTCTAAATGTTTGGTAGCCTGTGTATTACCTGTATTAGTACCCTCACATTTGTCCCGATTTTTTCATAGAAGGCCTTCATAATTCTGGGATTCACATTTAAATTTTAATCCATGGTGAGTTGGTTTTTGTATAAGGCGTGAGGTGAAGGTCTTGTTTCAATCTTTTGCATATTTTTTGCCAATTCTGCCAACACCATCTGTTGAAGGGACTATCACTTCCCCATGTGATATATTTAGGTACTTTGTCAAAAATCAGTTGGCTATATGTAGATGAGTTAATTTCTGGATTCTTGATTCTGTTCCATTGATCAATGTATCTTTCATTGTACCAGTTCCAAGCTGTTTTGACCACTGAAGCCATGTAACATAATCTGAAGTCAGGGAGTTAGAGGTTTACAACCTTATTCTTCTTCTTAAGCAGTTATTTGCTTATCCTGGGTCTCTTTCTTTTCCATATAAGGTTTGTAATTGTTTTTTTTTCCATCTCTTTGAATTATGTCATTGGAATCTGGATTGGGATTACATTATATGTGTAAATTCCTTTGGGCAGTATTGACACAATGTTAAGTCTTCCTATCCAGGAGTATGTTACATTCTTCCATTTTTATGGATCTCTTTTGGTTTCTTGTAGTAGTGTTTTGTAGTTTTCTTTGTACAATTCCATTGTTTCTCTGGTTACATTTATTCCTAGATATTTCATCCTATGGGTGTTTATTGTAAATTGTACTGCTTTCCTAATGTCTTTTTCAGTGCCGTCATTTTTGGTATAGAGGAATCTAGCTTATTTTTGTATGTTGATCTTATATCCTGCCAATTTACTGAATCTTCCAATTAAGACCAGTCGTTTTTTTTTTTGTTTTTTTTTTTTTACTGAGTTTTTGGCATTTTTCTATGTATAGGATAATATCATCTACAAAGAGAAAGTTTTACTTCCTCTTTGTCAATTTGGATGCATTTAATTTCCCAGTCTTACTGTATAGCTCTTGCTAAGACTTCCAGTTCACAGATGGAATGCTTTCAGTTTCTCTCCATTGAGAGTAATGTATGCTGTGGTTTTGTTTATATGCTCTGAATTATGTTGAAGAATTTCCCTTCAAGTCTTACTTAGTTGAGTGTTTTTATCAGGAATGCAAATTGGATTTTGTCAAATGCCTTTTCTGCATCAATCGATATGATCATGTGGTTCTTTTCTTTTTCTTATTTATAGTGTGTATTACATTGATCGATTTTCTAATGTTGAATCATCCTTGCATCCCTGATATGAATCCCACCTGATCATGATGTATTATCTTTTTGATGTGCTGTTGGATTCTGTTGGAAATTTTTGCGTCTATGTTCATGAGGGAAATTGGTCTTTAATTTTCTTTTTAGTGACGTCCTTCCATGGTTTTGGTATGAGGGTTATGCTTGCTTCATAAAATGTATTAAGAAGTTTTCCATCCTCCTGTATAATCTGGGATCATTTGAGTAGAATTCGTGACAGCTCTTCCCTGAATGTTTGTTGGAACTCACCAGTGAAGCCATCTGTGTCTGGACTTCTATAGGGTAGGAGATTTTGATGACCTGATCAATTTCTTCTTTTGTTATGGGTCTGTTCAGCTTTTCTCGTACACTCTGTGTAAGTTTAGGTAGGTAGAGTTTTTCTAAAAAGATATCCATCTCTTCTAAGTTTTCAAATTTGTTGTAGTACAACTTTTCATAGTATTCTGTTTTATCCTTTTGATTTCTTTTGGTTCCATTGAGACATCACTCATGTGGTTTCTAGTGCATGTTATTTGTGTCTTCTCCCTCTTTTCTTTTAGTTTTGCCAATGGGCTGTCAATTTTGTTAATCCTTTCAAAGAACCAGCTTCTTGTCCTGTTGATTCTTTCTATAGTTTTTCTGTTTTCTATCTCATTTATTTCTGCTCTAATCTTTATTATTTCTTTTCTTTTGGTGGTTGTAGTTTCCCTCTGCTGATTTTGTTCTAATTTTTATAGCTGCTGTGTTAATGTGTTAATATTGATTCTTTCATCTTTTTGGATTTGTGCGTTTATTGCAATAAATTGTCCTCTCAGCACTGCTTTAGCCATGCCCAAAGATTTTCGTATGTTGTATTTTCATTCTCGTATATTTCTAGGAACTCTGTGAGTTCATGTTTAATTTCTTCTATTATGCAGTCACTTCTCAGCAGGGTGTTATTCAGTTTCCATGTATTTGACATTATTTCCTTAATCTTCCTATTATTGATTTCTAATTTGATAGCATTGTGGTCTGACTGTAGTAGTTTGGTATTTGTAAATTTATGAAGATTTGCTTTTTGGCCTAAAACATGGTCTATTCTGGAAAATGTTTGATGTGCACTGGAAAAGAATGTGTATTGTGCTATTGTTGGGTTGAATGCTCTGTACACATCTATGAGGTCCAGTTGTCTGATTGTGTTGTTTAGGTCTTCTGTGTCTTTGTCAAGTTTCTTTCTGGTTGTTCTATCCATTTTTGAAAGCAGTGTGTTAAAATTACCCACTGTTATTGTAGATTCATCTATTAATTTCCTCAAATCTATTAGAGTTTGCTTTATACATTTTGGAGCTCTTTCATTGGGAGCATAGATATTTATTATGGTTCTGTCATCTTGTTCAAATGTCCCTTTAATCATGTGATAATGTCCATCTTTATCTATTATGGTGTTTTTTGCCTTAAAGTTATTTTTATCAGAGATTAGTACTGCCACTCCTCTTCGTTTTTTATTGCAATTAGCTTGGTATATATTTTTTCCATTCTTTGACATTTAATCTGTTTTTATCTTGTGTGTGAGATGTGTCTCTTGCAGACAGAATATTAAAGGATCTTGTTTTCTTATTCTTTTTGCCACCCTCCATCTATTAATTGGTGCATTTAATCCATTTACATTCAGTGTAATTATTTATAGGTATTGATTAATTGCTGCCATTATGGGATTGTGTGTGTGTGTGTGTGTGTGTGTGGTGTTGCTACTTTCTTTGTTGAGTTCAAGATTTTTGTGTTGTTTCTTGGGAGCTTCCTCATAATTTTAATGTTTCCATGTTCTTCTTGGATTTTCATTTTCTTAGTTTTTTGTGAAGTGTTAATTTTCTTTGATGTTTCCCTCCATTTAGTGCAGTCTATATTTTTAAATGTTTTATTGTGAATTATATGATAGTTTACATGAGAGGACTTTAGTTTTACATTCATTCCACTGTATATCATTTCATCGCCATGGTTCCAGTCCCCTCCATGGATCATCTTCCGACCAAAGGGTATATCCTAGAAACACGTCCTCTACCCTTCCC
>NW_006408773.1:1063792-1065844 GCF_000296735.1 Chrysochloris asiatica | reverse complement strand
GGTATGTTGTGTTTTCATTTTCATTTATTTCTAGAAACTTTGCGAATTCATGTTTAATTTTTCTACTACCCAGTCGCTTTTCAGCAGGGTGTTATTCAGTTTCCATGTATTTGACTTGATTTCCTTGGTCTTCCTATTGTTGATTTCTAATTTGATAGCATTGTAATCTCAGAAGATGCTTTGTAGTATTTTGATATTTGTAAATTTATGTAGATTTTTTTGTCGCCTAAAACATGGTCTATTCTGGAGAATGTTCCATGTGCACTTGAGAAGAATGTGTATTGTGCAGTTGTTGGCTTGAATGCTCTGTACACATCTATGAGTTCCAGTTGGCTGAGTATGTTGTTTAGTTCTTCTGTGTCTTTTTCAAGTTTCTTTCTGGTTGTTCTATCCATTTTTGAGAGTGGTGTATTAAAATCACCCAATATTATTGTAGATTCATCTATTTCATTCTTCAAGTGTATGAGTTTGTTTTATATATTTTGGCGCTCTTTCATTGGGAGCATAGATATTTTATATGGTTATTTCATCTTGTTAAATTGTTCCTTTAATCATGATATAATGTCCGTCTTTATCTATTATTCTGGTTTTAGCCTTAAAGTTTATTTTATCTGAAATTAGTACTGCCAGTCCTGTTAGATTTTTATTGGAATTGGCTTGGTATATATTTTTCCATCCTTTAGCTTTTAGTCTGCTTTTGTCCCTGTGTGTGAGATGTGTCTCTTGCAGGCAGCATATTGAAGGATCTTGTTTTCTTATCCACTCTGTCACCCTCCATCTCTTAACAGGTACATTTAATCCATTTACGTTCAGTGTAATTATCAATAGATATTGATTATTTTCTGTCATTGCATTTGTTTTTTTGTGGTGTTGCTGCTTCTTTGTTCTGTTTGTCTTTTTTTTGTTGAATTCAAGGTTTTTGCGTTCTTTCTTGTAAGTTTCCTCATACTTTTAATATTTTCATATTCTTCCTGGGTTTTCATTCTCTTGGTATGTTGTGAAGTGTTAACTTTCATTGAGGTTGTCTTATAGTCCATTAGCTTTTGTGATGATTTATTGCAGACTATTTTATCCTGTAATTGACCTGACCTTCTGCCTATTTGGATCTCTTTTTCTATATGTTTACGTTCTTTTACATAGTACTTGTTTTGGTCATAGACTGACCTTCCAGAGTCTCAGAGTTTGTTCTTATAATTTTGTTTTGTTACCAATTATTCTTTCTGTTGACTTAATTCAGGGAGGTGCTGCCACGTATGTCAATCTCTGATTGTTGTCTCTTCTTGTTGGTTCTCAGTCCACAGAACTCTCTTTAAGATGTTTTGTAGTGTAGGATTGGCTTTGGTAAAGTCCCAAAGCTTCTGTTTATCCTGGAATGTTTTGATTACACCATCATATTTGATTGGTCACTTTGCTGGATAAATGATTCTTGGTTGGCAGTTTTTTTCTTCCAGGGTTTTATATATGTCTCCCCATTGCCTTCTCACTTGCATGGTTCCTGCTGAGAGATCTGACCTTAATCTGACTTGCTTGCCTTTGTATGTGACCCTTCTGCCTTCTCTGGCTGCTTTCAGAAGCATCTCCTTATATTTAAGTTTGTAGAGCTTGACTATTATATGTCTTGGTGATTTTCTTTTGGGATCTGCTCTTCTTGTATGTTTATTTTTTCACCTTCCTGGATGTTGGAGAAATTTTCTTCCAGTAGCTCTTTGACTATTTCCTCTGTAGACTTGTGTGATTCTTCTTGCTCTGGAATGCCAATAATTCTTAAGTTATTCCTCTTCATGTTTCCCAACATGAATCTCAGACCTTCCTCTGAAATTTTTTATCTTTTTTTGTGTTTGTTTTTTTATCTTAGTGGTATTAAGAGACTAGTCTTCCAGCTCGATGATTCTTCCTTTCATCTCATCTAGTCTACTCCTCTGCCCTTTCAGAGTGTTTTCTATTTTTGCCATTTTGTTTTTGATTGTTTGTACCTCTTTCTGTAGGCTTTGCATTGTTTGCAATGCTGTATCTATCTTGTTTGATTGTTCTTGTAGCACTTTCCTGACTTCT
>NW_006408773.1:1054268-1062912 GCF_000296735.1 Chrysochloris asiatica | reverse complement strand
AAAAAAAATTTTATTATTAAAAAAAACCCAACAATAATAATAATAGGAAAATCTGTGGCTTAATGTAGGTATGCCTTTAATGTCCTAACTCTCTTTTGGTCACTCTGCCCTCCTCTCCTGGTTGTTAGGTGCTGTCGAGTCGATTGCGACCCGTAACTACCCTGTATAGGGTTTCTAAGGAGCGGTTGGTGAGCTTGAACCACTGACCATGCAGTTCAAAAGGCTCTGTAGTGGCGCCCTAGCCCTCAGAACCATGCTGGGACTCCTGCTAAACTGGCTATAAAAGGGAGACCTAGATAGCGTTCCCGAGGAGCAGCTGGTGAGCTTGAACCACCGATCTTGCAGTTCATAAAGCTCTGTAGTGTGCAGTCTCAACCTTCAGAGCCATGCCAGGGCTCCTGCTAGACTAGTGTAAGAAGGCAGACCCAGATAGGTGCACATCTGCGTCTCAGCCTGCGCTGAGTGCGCAGTTTCCTGAGTATTGGCCGATGGGCGTGAATCACCGCCCTTGCAGTTCAATAAGCTTTGCAGCAGGGTGTGTCCCACGGGGCTTTTGGGAGGCTGGGCGGGGCTTAGCTTGTTATGGCGTGTGGGTGGGGTCAGCAGGGTGTGGGCGTGCTGTCCGAGGTGGAGGGAACAATCCCGTGGGGGAGCCTGGTGGGCCTGGTGGGCGGGGTTGGGTCGCGAGCAATCAGTCAGGCGGTGCAGGGTTAGTCGTGGGTCCCGTGGGCGGGGCAGTGCTTGCGCGAGGTCCTGCAAGCAGTAGAGCATTCTATTTTATCCTGTAATCTACTTGATCTTCTCACTACATGGATCTTTGTTCCTACATGTTTACCTTCTGTTATATTGTAATTGTTTTGATCATAGACTGACCCACCAGATTGTCTGAGTTTGTTCCTATAGACTTGTTCTGTTCTTGACTCTTCCTTCTGTCATTTTAATTCTGGTAGGTGCTGCAATGTATGTCAATCTCTGGTTATTGTCCGTTCTTGTTGGTTCTCAGTCTACGAAATCCCTTTAGGATGTTTTGTAGTGCATGGTTGGTTTTGGAAAAATCCCTTAGCTTCTGTTTATCCTGGAATGGTTAATTACACCATTGTACTTTATTGATTGCTTTTCTGGATAAAGGATTCTTGATTGACAGTTGTTTTTGTTTTGTTTTTTCTTTTTGAGTATTATTTTTGTCTCCCATTGCCTTCTTGCTTGCATGGTTTCTGCTGAGAGATCCGAGCTTAATCTGACTTACTTGCCTTTGTATTTTACACTTTTCTTTTCTTTAGCAGCTTTCAGGATTGTTTATCTTTGATTTTGAAGAGCTTGATTATTTTATATCTCAGTGATTTTATTTTGGGGTCTATCATTCCTGGGGTTTGTTGAGGTTTTTGAATGTTTATCTTTTCACTTTTCAGGATGTTAGGGAAATTTTATTCCAGCAGTTCTCAACTATTTCCTCTGTGGACTTGTGTGATTCTTCCTGTTTTGGAATGCTGATAATTCTTGTTATTCCTTTTTATGTTGCCCAACATGAATCTTAGAACTTCTTCAGATTTTCTTTTCTCTGTTTGTTCTTCTGTCTTAGTGGTATTGGGAGATTTGTCTTCCAGCTCACTGGTTCTGCCCTCCATCTCTTCTATTCTACTCCTTTACCCTTTCAGTGTATTGTCGTATTCTATTGTTGACCTCTTCTGTAGTTTTTTTAATTGTTTCCAATGCTGTATCTATCTTATTTGATTGTTCATTAGTGCTTTCCTGACTTCTTCCTTATTTTTATCAACTCCATTGTAAAGTGGTTTGAAACATTTTATAGTCATTTTTCTGAATTACTTTTCAGGCATTTGCAATGCCTGCCCTCATTCCAGAATGTAGTCTAGGTCTACCTCTATGTCATTTGTCTCAGACATATAATCTTCTTTCTGGACATGTGGTGATATGGTCATCTGCTTTTGCTTCTTGTACTTTTTTCATGTTTAACTGTAGCCTGAATACTTAATTGAGAATATGTTTTGGTATTTTTAATGTTTTCTGATTGCCTCGAGGTAGATGTTATCAGGATTTGGCCTTCCCTTTTCACTCTTCTTACTGCTTAACTCAGAGTAATATTCACAGGTGTTGTCTGCCTCCCTGGTGTATGGCAGTTGGTAATGCTTCTTGCCTGGATTTTGGTGTTTTATAGAGTGTAATTGTAGCTTCACTATATGGCAACAGTTCCTGTCTCTTCTTGGGTAATATGGGAGAGAAAGAATCACCCAGTGTTGGAAGTGGGAGCATAAAACAGCAAAAAAGCAACAGCAAAAAAAGGAAAAAAAAAAAAATCAACTAGACTGGATACTGTAGTCTATAATCACAGAAAAGGGAGAGAAGAAAAAAATAAAATCTGTAGCCTAATATGTTGTTGTTGTTAAGTGCCATCAAGTTAGTACAGACATACAGCAACCTTATGCACAGCAGAACAAAACACTGCCCGATCCTGGGCCAACCTCACTATTGTTGTCACACTTGAGTTCATCAATGCTGCCACTTGGCCAATCCATTTCATTAGGGGTCTTCCTATTTTTCCCTGACCCTTCACCTTACCAAATATGATGACCTTCTTCAGCAACTGTTGCCTCCGGACAATATGTCCAAAGTATGAGAGACAAAGTTTGGCTATCTTGACTTTATCTTCTCAAGCTGATCTATGATATTTTCTGTTTAGCTCTTGGACCTCCTCATTGCTTCCATGTGCTTTGGCATCTCTACATTGGAGCTTAAGATTCAGTGTCTCTTCTGACATCTATTTGGACCTTTTCCTTCTTTCGTGTTTTCTTAATGACTTTTTGCTTTCTTCATGCATGATGTTCTTGATGTCATACCACAACTGTTCTGGTCTTCGGTCTTTAGTGTGTAATGTATCAAATTTGTTAGTCAGATGATCTCAATATTCAGGTGGGATATATTCAAGGTCATATTTTGGGTATTGTGGACTTGTTTTCATTTTCTTCAGCTTCAGTTTGAATTTGCATATGAGCAATTGATGGTCTATTCCACAGTCTGCAACTGGCCTTGCTTTGACTGATAATATGGAGCATTTCCATCTTCTCTTTCCACAGATGTAGTCAATTTGATTTCTGTTTATTCCATCTGGTGAGGTCCATGCATATAGTCATCTCTTATGCTGTCTAAAGAAGGTATTTGAAATGAACAAATCATTGATTTTGCAGAATTCTAGCATGTGTTCTTTAGCATCATTTCTATCTCCAAGGCCATATTTTCCAACTACTGATTCTTCCTCTTTGCTCCCAACATTTACATTCCAATCACCAGTAATGACCAATACATCTTGATTGCATGTTTGATCATTTTCAGATTGAAGAAGTTGGTAGAATTTTTCTATTTCATCTTCACTGGTTTTAGTGGTTGGTGCATTAATTTGAATAATTGTGGTATTAACTGTGCTTCCCTGTAGGCGCATGGATATTATCCTATAACAGACAGCATTGTACCACACGACTGATCTGGATCTGTTCTTTTTGACAATGAATGCAACACCATTACTCTTCAATTTGTCATTTCTGGCTTAGTAAATCATGTTTTCATTGGATTAAAATGGGCAATATCACCATTCCATTTCAGCTCACTAATGCCTAGGATATCAATGTTTATTCATTCCATTTGATTTTTGACAACTTCTAATTTTCCTAGATTCATACTTCATACGTTCCATGTTCTGATTTTCATTGGATGTTTATAGCTGCTTCTCTTTATTTTGAGTTTTGCCCCATCAGCAAATGAAGGTCCCGTGGCCTTTACTACCATGGGATTTACTCTATTCACGTCACCATGGTTAACTCTACTTTAAGGAGGCAGCTCTTCCCCAGTTGCATTTTGAGTGTCTTCCAACCTGAGGGGCTCATTTTCTGGTACTATATCTGACAGTGTTTCTCTGCTATTCATAAGGTTTTCAGTGACTAAATATCCAGAAGTAGTTTTTTACTCCTTTTTCCTAGTCTGTCTTTGAAAGCTCATCTGAAACCTGTCCACCATAGGTGTCCCTGCTGGTATTAAAAGTACTGGTGGCATAGCTTTCAGACTCACAGCAACTCACAAGCCACTACAGTACGACAAACTGACAAGCAAGTGGTGGAGCCTAGTATGAGCATGACTTTAATGTCCTTTTTCAGATTTTTGTCTTCAAAGCTGTCTGATAAATTTCAAGATGCCACTGTTGGTTGTTATGCTGTAACTCAGGTTTTAATTTACTTCTCATCCTGTTTTGTTTTTAAACTTTCTTTCCATCCCCACATCCCTTGTTCTGGTCTTTTCTGTATAAAAAAAAAAGAAAAAGAAAAAGAAAATTCAGGTCGGGTCGACTCGGTCTGAGAGTATCTGTGCACATGCAAGGAAGAAGAACCCACCAGTGCTGGGGGCTGGAGGTGCCCACATGCTCAGGCACCACTTCTTATCACCAGAATGGAGGTTCACAAACAGTGGGGGTCCAATAAACAGATACAAAAAAAAAAAAATCAGAACAAATCAAAACTGACAAAGTGTATTGTCCACCTTTGCTCCAAGGTTCCCACTGCGTTTTTCTGTGTTTTGTCTGCTCCCATGCTTGGTCTTGCCATTTGGTCTCGCCCAAGTTGTCTGCTCTGGGCCGCCGAGTCTGGCAGCTTCAAAAGTTTGTGATTTTTTACTTTCACTACAAGTTCCACTAGATATAAGCCTTCAAAGTTTTTAAATATTCCTACCTATGTGATTCTGAGTTTGGGAGCTCTACCCTGAATGTGCTTAGCCTGGTATTCTGTGGTATTGCAGAAGGCGAACCTCACTGCACTGCTACACTAGCTTCCATAATATGTGTTTTGTTGTTGTTGTTTTCTTTTTTTAATGTTTTATTGAGAATTATGTGATAGTTTACATGGGAGAACATTAGCTATATACTCATCCTATCATATATCGTTTTAATTGCCATGGTTACAATCCCCTCCATGTATCATCAAACAACTCTGCAAGCTTGCCCCCCGGTCGTCAGCACACAGCCACTCTCCGTCTCTGGGTCTAAAGTTCCCAGCTGCTCCTTCACTCTCCACTCTAGTCCTCTGTAAACCATGGTATTTTCAATTGCCTCATATGCATGTGAAAGTTAGACAATAAGTAAGGAAGTATGTAGAAGAATTGATACATTAGAATTGTGGTGTTGGTAAAGAATATTAAAAGTACCATGGAATTCCAGAAGAATAAAGAAATCTGTCTTGAAAGAAGTACAGCTAGAATGTTCCTTAAAAGTGAGGATGGTGAGATTTCTTGTCAGGAAGGATCAGTCCTTGGTAAAAGACATCATGCTTGGTAAAATGGAGGGTCAGCAACAATGAGGGAGAATCCCAATGAGTTGGACTGACACAATGGCAGTAGATTTGGGCTCAAAAATAATGACAATCATGATGATGGCTCAGGACCAGGTAGTGGTTTGTTCTGTTATGCATAGGGTCACTATGAGTTGGAACCAACTCACTGAAACCTAACAACAACATATAAAGATTAGAAAAAGTGTTGTTACTAGGGTTTCAATTCATGAATGAATACATTTATTCTAAACAAAACTTGCTCAAAACTGTCTCTGAGATAAGTGCAATGGTTGCAGATTAGTTCTTTCAGTAATGCACTTGTCTTAGTACTGACAGAAGGAGCTCTGGTAGCGTAGTGGTTATGAGTTGGGCTGCCAACCTCAAGGTCAACAGTTAGAAACTACCAGCCATTTCACAGGAAAGAGATGAGGCTTTCTGCTCCTGTAAATATGTACAGCCTCAGAAACCCTATATAAGGTCTCTGAGTCGGAACCAACTCTATAGCACACCACCACCACCAATCTTGATAGGGTGCTTTCAAAAACAGGAATACTTTTGGTGCCATGGAAAAAAAAGGTTTTGAGATCAGGGCTAATATCAAATTTTTAACAAAATTCAAGTGGGCAATTTCCCTAATCATTGAGGTTTTGCAACAAGTTTGTGAGAATGCTGCCCCACAAAAAAACAACAACAGTTTTTAAGGGAAATTGGGATTACCTCAAGATGATCCCAAAAAGGAAGACTGTCAGCTTTTGTGATTGAAGAAACTGTAGCTGAAGTCTACAAACTGGTAGAAGAACACTGTACAATTAGCAACTGATGTTGGAATCTCACATGGCTCCATATTTTCAATTTTAACTGAGTATTTTAATTTAAGCTTTATGGGTGTCAAAAGCACTGCACAGAGATCAGCTAGCTCCATTGAGTCTATATTTCTTTAGTTCTCTTTTTAGTCATAAATTCCATTATGGTAGTGAAAATAAAGATGACTACCATTCCTCGAGCACATGACCACCCAAGAACTGGGTGGTGGTGGTGGTGGTGGGCTGTGGAGTCAGTTCCAACTCATAGAAACTCTGCTTAGGGTTTCTGAGGCTGTAAATCCTCACAGGAACAGGAAGTCTTTTTGTTATCTGTTGTAATATTCACAACAGTTATGTTGTTTCTTTTAATGTTTTATTGTGAATTATGTGATAGTTTACATGGGAGGACATTAGTTTTACATTCATTCTATCATATATTGTTTCATTGCTATGGTTACAATCCCCTTCATGAATCATCAAACAACCAAGGGTATACACTACAAGCTTGCCCCTCGGCCGTCAGCACCCAGCCCCTCTCATTCTCTGTGTCTAAAGTCCCCAACTGCTCCATCTCTCCACGTCATCATCTCTGCCTCCATCTGGGGCATCACTGCTTCTCTGGGTAGGGTCCCGCTCTCCGCTCTTCTCCCTTGATGGTCCCAGGGACCTCTGCTCCTAGGCTGAAGAGTTAATCACTCCCCTCCTTGCTACAAAACATCTTCCTTTACATTTCAAACCCTCAGAAGCAGTCCTGATAACAATTATTCACTATTGTATCACAAGAGACCCATCCACATTTCATTTCATCAGCCCTGCCTAGAAAGATTGGAATACTACTCAGTGGAGATTCTACCTTCCTTCACGCCCTGTGAATCTAAGTTCCCTCTATAAAGCTTGTAAGCCAGTTACTTCTTGCCTTTGCAGCCCCCCCCCCACACTTTTTGGGTAGCCAATATCCAGGTTGCCCATCCCTGTCTACTCTGTGTATGAAGGGCGTGGGAATGATCCTTGCTGTAAGGATTTGCTCCCACTTTTGAGCTACTGCATCCACAGTTATAGGTCAAGTTCATCAAATTGTATCATATTACTCTTTTTTCCCTCTTCTTTCTTCTTCTGGTTCAGCTGTGATCATCCAGTCATTGAAGCCAGGTCAAGTGGGTATTCTCTGCAAATGTGGGTGTTGTTATACACATGCCCTCTCTTCTTATCAGATGGATGCTTCACTCTCCACTCTAGTCCTCTGTGCCTATGTCACTGACTCTGGGCCCAAGAGTCCCCAGGTCTTGCCACACACTGCTGGCTAGCCAGGTCTCCACCCGGGATCACAGAACTCTATTGAACATTGTAGGGCTTATCTTGCAGCTTCATTGCTGTTTTTCCCTCATTTCCCTTTATCAGTGTTGAGCATGGTCACCAATAAGAGCGTGTGTTCCCATTGAGTCGTAGTCTTGGAATGGGGTTTACACTGAGGGAACCCAACCACTTGACTTGATGTCTCCTGGGCAAGCAACTTGCTTGTTCTTGTAGTAACAGTTGGTCTGCCTATGTTGTTTTGTATTTTTCCTGTAGGTCTTTCTTTCAGGAAGTATATTCTGTTCTTCTAGCTGCTCCAGGCTGGTCTGTTTGTCCTTTCAAGTGGAAATTTCCCATCTCTGAAGATCTGGATGTGGTTCAGGCTTCCACCTCTAGTCTTATATAATACAGAAGCTTCACAGGAAGCATCCTTTACTGGGCACGTTGTAGCCCCATTTTAGGTGTTCCAATCAGTTATAGACAGAATATAGATGCACAAGCTTTCTATGGTGATGTTTCTGGCTATTCCTTTCTCTCCCCCTCCAGTGTCTATTTTATAATATAATGCAAGGAAAACCAAGATTCAAAAGACAGCCCATTCAAACCATGTCTCAATCTCTGTATCACAGAGGCCTGTTGTTCCAAGGTTGTGCATACATCATTATTTACCTCTGTGCCACTTAGCCCTTGTAAACCTGTCTAATTGTTCTCCCATCTGCTTTGTTCTTCCATTCACATCTCCCTTCTTGTATATTGTCCCCCTCCTAAGCACACAAACTATCCTGTGTCTATTCCATGCCCTGTGCTCCACCTTCCCTTCCTTCCCCTCACCCCACCTTCATATCCCAGCAATCAGCAAAGAATCCTCCTCCCTTTAGTATGGGTTCTTTTTCTTAGTCTTTTACACTAGTGGTCCTATGCAATATTTCTCTTTCTAAAGCAAATAGAAGCATTGAAGAGGTCCAAGAGGTGAACAGAAAGTTTCAAAGATCAGCTCAAGAAGACGAAACCAGGTACTAAAATGAAATATGCAAAGATTTGGAACTAGAAAACCAAAAGGGAAGAACACGGTCAGCATTTCTCTAGCTGGGGGAAAGGAAGAAAAAATTCAAGCCTAGACTTTCGTTATTGAAAGATTCTCTGGGGAAATTATTGAATGATGCAGAAATGCATCAAGAGAAGATGGACAGAATACACAGAATCACTGTACCAAAAGGAAATGGT
>NW_006408773.1:1050410-1052469 GCF_000296735.1 Chrysochloris asiatica | reverse complement strand
TGAGGAAATGCCATATTGTTTTTCAGAGAGGTTGGAACATTTTGCAGTCCCACTAGCAATGCAGGAGTGTCCCAGTTTCTCCACATCTGTGCCAGCATTTATTGTCCTCTACTTTTTTGATTTTTGCTGTTATTGCTGATGTGAGATGATATCTCATTACTGTTTTGATTTGCATCTCTTTAATGAACAGTGATTGTGAACATTTCTTCATATGTTTGTTGGCTGACCGGTTCTCTTCCTTGGTGACGTTTGTGTTCATGTCCTGTGCCCATTTTTTAATTGGGTTATTTGTCTTTTTCTTGTAGAGGTGTTGTCGTTTCCTATTTTAGAAATGAGTCCCTTGTCTGATATGTCATTGCATAAGATTTTTTCCCATACTGTGGGTTCCCTTTTTACTCTTCTGGTGAAGTGTTTTGATGCACATAAGTTTTTAATTTTTACTATGTCCCACTCATCTATTTTGTCTACTTCTATTTGTGTGGTTTTCTAAATATTTCATAGTCTGTGTATTCCCTGAATTAGTGCCCTCACATTTGGCCCAATTTTTGCATTGATGGCCTACATAATTCTGGGATTCACATTTAGGTCTTTAATCCATGTTGAGTTGATGTTTGTATAAGGTGTGAAGTGAAGGTGTTGTTTCAATCTTTTGCATATCGTTTTCCAATTCTGCCAGTATCATCTGTTGAAGAGACTAACACCTCCCCATGTGATATATTTAGGTGTTTGTCAAAAGTCAGTTGGCTGTATGTAGATGTGTTAATTTCTGGATTCTCGATTCTGTTCCATCGATCTATATATCTTTCATTGTACCAGTACCAAGCTGTTTTGACACTGTAGCCATGTAGTAAATTTTGAAGTCTGGGAGTGAGAGGCCTCCAACCTTATTTTCCTTCTTAATCAGTGCTTTGCTTATCTTGGGTCTCTTTCCTTTCCATATAAAGTTGTAATTGTTTTTTCGCCATCTCTTTGAATAATATTGTTGATATCTGGATAGGGATTGCATTATATGTGTAAATTTCTTTGGGGAGTATTGACATTTTTGCAATGTTAAGTCTTCCTATTCAGAAGCATGGTACATTCTTCCATTTTTGTCTCTTTTGGTTTCTTGTAGTAGTGTTTTGTAGTTTTCTTTATATGTCCTTTGTTTCTCTGGTTACATTTATTCCTAGATATTTCATCCTTTGGGTGGCCATCGTAAATTGTATTGCTTTCCTAATGTCATTTTCTATGATGTCATTTTTGGTATAGAGGAATCCAATTGATTTTTGTTTGTTGATCTTATATCCTGCCCCTTTGCTGAATCTTCCAATGAGGTCTAGTAGCTTTTTTTACTGAGTCTTTGGGGTTTTCTACGCTTACGATCATATCGTCTGCAAATAGTGAGAGTTTTACTTCCTCTTTGCCAGTTAGGATGCCTTTAATTTCTCTGTCTTGCCATATAGCTCTTGCTATGACTTCCAGCACAATATTGAATAGGAGTGGTGACAAAAGGCATCCTTGTCTGGTTCCTGTTCACAGAGGGAAAGTCATTGAGAGTCATGTAGGCTGTTGGTTTTGCATATATGCTCTTAATTATGTTGAGGAATTTTCCTTCAATTCCTATTTTGTTGAGCGTTTTTATCAGGATTGGATGTTGGATTTTGTCAAATGCCTTTTCTGCATCAATCAATATGATCATATGGTTATTTTCTTTTATTTCTTATTTATATGGTGGGTTATGTTGTTCTTTTTTCTAATGTTGAACTATCCTTGCATCCCTGATATGAATCCCACTTGATCATGATGTATTATCTTTTTGATTTGTTGTTGGATTCTGTTGGCTAAGATTTTGTTGAGAATATTTTCATCTATGTTCTTAAGGGATATTGGTCTTTAATTTTCTTTCTTAGTGACATCCTTCCTTGGTTTGGGTATGAGGGTTATGCTTACTTCATAAAATGTATTAGGAAGTTTTCCATCCTCCTATATCTTCTGAAATAATTTGAGTAGAATTTGTGACATCTTTTCCCTGAATGTTTGGTAGAATTCTCCAGTGAAGCCATCTGGGCCTGGACTT
>NW_006408773.1:1041842-1050236 GCF_000296735.1 Chrysochloris asiatica | reverse complement strand
CCATCTCTTCTAAGTTTTCAAATTTGTTGGAGTACAACTCTTCATAGTATTCTGTTATTATCCTTTTGATTTAATTTGGTTCCATTGTGACGTCGCCCAAGTGACTTCTAATACGTGCTATTTGTGTCTTCTCCCTCTTTTCTTTTTTTAGGTTTGTCAGTAGTCTGTCGATTTTGTTAATCCTTTCAAAGAACCAGCTTCTTGTCCTGTTGATTGTTTCTATAGTTTTTCTGTTTACTATCTCTTTTATTTCTGCTCTAATATTTATTATTTCTTTTCTTTTGGTTGCTCCATAATATATTTTTAAGAGCAAATTATCCTTCTAAAAAATTCTCAGCTTAAATCTATTTTACTTTCACATATCCAAAATCCTGTTGTGGCACTGCATACTAATACCTTTGACTGCAGTGTCAGTTTAAACCACAATGTTGGTGGTTCAAGTCCATCAGCTGCTCCTTGGAAACCCTATACAGGGTCGCTATGAGTTAGAACTGGCTAGATGGTACTGAACAAAAACCGTAACACCCAAAATTCTAGTTAATGCATTGCCCCATCTAGTAATCCACCTATGAAATATAAATGTCCCTAAGAACAGTAATACATGGGTCATATACACTATATTTTAAAATGATTTATCAAATTTTCCCCTTAACTGATAACTAGTTAGCATTGCAGGGATGGAATGTATAATTGTGTATGCTCTTAATTAACCACTCTGGATAGCTCAAAATCAGCTTTGATTACTCTATTAGCATTATTTTTCAACATCTCCTAATATGTGTAGATCATTTATAGGGATCAAAACAAACCATGCATATGAAATATATATATGTAACTCTGTAGTTTAGCTCACAGAGATCACAGTGGTTCTGTAGGATAAAAATTGTAGGCTCTGTAGGACTGCAAATTACAAGGTCAGAGATTCATGCCTAGTAGCACCTCTGAAAAAGAAAGATGAAGCTTTCAGCTCCTGCAAAGATTTACAGCCTCAGAAACCATATACAGGGTCACCATGAGTCAGGAGTCCTGGAGTAGCACTGTAGGATAAGTACTGAATGACTAACCTAACGTTTGGTGATTCGAACCCATCAGCTGCTTCTCAGAAATCCTATACATGGTTGTTATGAGTTAAAACCAACTTAACAAGAGCAACAACAAGTAGTAAGTGCATAAAAAAGAATTAGCCAGGATGAGATGATAGAAAGTGATGGTGTATAGATGTGACATATTTCAGATCATATTGAGCAAAAAATTGCAAGGTACAGGGTGATGAAGAGTGAAATCAAAAAGTGCAAAATCCCAGAGAAGAGATAAAGCAGTGGCACTAGTCACTGAGGGGAAATCAGAAAGACTGGAATAAATTGAGCTACGGGAATCCTAAGGGGACCCTGGTAGTGGTTCAAACATTTGACTGCTAACCAAAAAGTAGACATTTCAGATCTACCAGTTGTTCTGCGGGAGAAAGATGTTGTCTTTCTCTCATAAAAATGTGTAGCCTATGGGGAAATTCTACTCTGTTCTATAGGGTCACTATGAGTTAGAATCAACTGTGTGGTTTAGAGGGATCCTGGTAATAGATGAACTGATCTATGTACAAGAGACCTGGATCATATAGAATATTTTGTGTAATAAAATAATATTTTATGTCATAACAAGGTTTTTTAACTTTATTTTATTTATTTATGTGTGATAGGAAGTCATTTGAGAGTTATGAACAGACAAATTACAGGATTTAATTTACATTTTTGAAAGCTTCACCTGATTTTTGTATGGAGAAAAAAATGACTAGGGGAAAAATAGTGGAAGCAAGAGAAATACCCAAAAATCTATTGCAGTAATCCAGGTATGAGACAATGCAGGTTTGGACAGGGTTCTACTGACAGCAATGGTGCTTTGGTGAGATTTGCGATACATTTTGAAGGTAGAGTCCACAGGAATTGTTAATAAAATATATGTAGGTTATGCAAGTAAAATTTTGTTGAAGATAACTAAAAAACAGCTGCAACAGTACATTGATAGGAAACTGTCAGAGCTTCAAGCCAGATGCAGAAGTGGACATGGCTTGAGGGATATCATTGATGATATCAGAAAGATCTTGGTTGAAAGCAGAGAATACCATAAAGATGTTTATGTGTGTTATATTTACTATATTGTGCTTTCAACTGTGTGGATCATGACAAGTTATGGATAACATTGTGAAGAATGGGTGTTCCAGA
The DNA here is from genome assembly GCF_000296735.1 of Chrysochloris asiatica. Classification (NCBI taxonomy): domain Eukaryota; kingdom Metazoa; phylum Chordata; class Mammalia; order Afrosoricida; family Chrysochloridae; genus Chrysochloris; species Chrysochloris asiatica. Next base: position 1,048,020 of record NW_006408773.1, on the reverse strand, counting down.
ACATTTAATTGTGCTAATGCAGAACAGGTGCATAGACCAAGAGGCAGTTGTTTGAACAGTACAAGGAAACACTGAATGATTTAAAATCAGGAAAGGTGTGTGCTAGGGTTGTATCATGTCTCCATACTTGTTATTGAGTAAATAATCTATGAAGATGGCTTACATGAAGAAGGACATGGTATCAAGTTTGGAAGAAGACTCATTAACAACCTGCGATATGCAGATGATACAACCTTACTCGCTGAAAACAAAGAGGACTTAAAACATTTACTGATGAAGATCAAAGGCCTTCTGTATAGTTTGCACATCAATGTAAAGAAAACCAAAATCCTCACCACTGAGCCAAAAACAGCAACCATATAAATGGAGAAAAGATTGAAGTTGTCAAATAATTCCTTTTTCTTGGATACATTGTCCACACTCATGGAAGCAGAGGTCATGAAATCAAATGATGCCTTGCATTAGGCCAATATGTTGCACAAGACCTCTTTAAAATGTTCAAGAGCAAAGATGTCCATTTGAGGACTAAGGTGCTCCTGACCATTTTAAATCACCTCATATGAATTTGAAAGTTGGACTATGAATAAGGAAGATCTTGGAAGAATTGGTGTATTTGCATTATGGTGTTTAAGAAGAATATTGAAAGTACCATTGACTGCCAGAAGAACAAACAAATCTTGTAAGGTATATAGCAAGAATGCGTCTTAGAACCTAGGATGGTGAGACATTGTTTATGGTACTTTGGACATGGTGTCAGGAGGGACCAGTCCCTGAATAAGGACATCATGCTTGGTAAAGTGGAGGGTCAGTGAAAAAAAAAAAAAAAAAAAGACCCTAACAAGATGAATTAGCATAGTGGCATCAGCAGTGGGAGCAAATGTAACAACAATGTGAGGATGGCACAGGGCTGGGCATTGTTTTGTTCTGTTATGAGTAGGGTTTTCTTGAGTTGGAACTGACTTGAAGGCAACAACAAAGGTTAGGAAACGAAATATTAAAGAATAACTACAAGGTTTCTAGCTTAAGCAACTGGTGAATCTTGACACTTTTTATTCAAATATGAAACAGTAAAAAGAAAAGAAAAGAAAAAAACAAAAGAAATAGTAGGTTGGGTGAAAGAGTTCAGGAGTTCAATTCACCTCAGAAGCAGAAACCACTCTGTCTTATTAGTGCTTATTAGTGGAGGCTTGTGAGTTGCTATGTTGCTAAATAAGTTTCAGTGGCTCTTTTAAACTAACAAAAACTAGAAATAAAGGTCTGGAAATCTATTTCAGAGAAAATAAGCATAAGGTAACTCTATACACATTATATGTGAAACTTATTCCACAATAGTTCAATCCCATCATGGGGTTGTCATGAGTCTGGGGTCAACTAAACAGCAGTTAAAAACAGCAACAATAGAAAATGAGACTCCAGAATGCAAGATTGAGAAAGAGTAACTAGTGAGGTACACAGAGGAAAACAGGATAAAAAGTGGACTGGAAACCAAGAGAAGTAAAAACAAACCTGGAAGGAGTGGTTATCTATGTTAATGTTGCTAAAAGGTCAAATAAATGACTTCTGAAAATTTAACACTAGGATGACAAACACAAACCTCTTGCCCTTTATTAATACCAGTTGTCAGAATGTGAATGGATTTGGTGAACAGCAGCCACATTCAAAGATAATTTAAATAGAAATAGGCTAAAACTGCAGGTAAAATAGAAAACAGAATTTTATTATGACAATAAAGTTTATGGAACACTAAGCATTAACACTGCAAGGTTGTCTTAAAGCCTCCTCTAGAGAGCTACAAAACATGATGGGTAATGATTTAGAGCTGCTGGTAGGGGGATTATTCAAGCGTATTCCTTCAGAGTGCTACAGACTATATTGTCTACAGATTATTTCCAGCTTTTGAGAAACCTTGCTTTTCTTGATTAAGCCAACGTTTATTACAGAGTTGCCAATTAAAACTATAGTTCACTTTTATACTTTGTGCACGGAAATGTTCATGAGGCTTACTTCATGTTTTAAACACACACAAATACACATGCAAAAGAAGGTTGGCTTTTAGAATGAAATGAAGGATTGGCCATTGGTGCACAGAAAACTAACATGAGTACAGCAGAGACTATTCCTAGCAACTGTTCACAATGAGAAGATATTAACTATGGTGTGACTACTTTTAAATACTAACAAGGGTAAACATATTTATAATTTGTTGGCACAGAAATTATAACCAAGTAGATGTAATTTTGTTATAGAAATCAAAACTTGTTAAACTAAAGTGAATGTTAGTTCAGTTCGTCATTTATGGTCAATATAAGACAGTTGTGACTAGACACAAGACCAGATTATTTTTTAAAGCATATACAAAGGATGAAAGAAACTTACAGTCATAAAGTCATGGAGTATGCTTATACTTGAAGTTTTTTGTTTGTTTGATTTTTACCTGAAAGACACACCAGGAATTGCTGAAAAAAAAAAAAAAGAACTTGTTTAAACGAATGCATTTCTAAACATTGAGGGACATTTTGCCTGATGAAATAAATTTCCTTTAATTGTCCTTGGTTTCATTCCAGATTTTGAGTCTTCTACAGAAAATTCTGGTGTTATACCATAGGATAATCATCAGACTAATAAGGTAATTGCAAGATTGATGGTTAAAAGACACCAGTTGCTCCATCGACACCCCTATACAGGGTTGCTATGAATCAGAACTGTCTTAAAGGCACTTAACAACAACAAAAGAAGCTCTATTTTGTAAGATTAGTGCAGATAGAAATGTGTCCCTTTAATTGAACATTGGACAGAACATCTGGTGTTATCATTGATTATTTCTCTCTGTCTGGACCATAACAAATTATGGAAAACATTGCAAAGAATGGGTATTCAAAAACACTTAATTGTGCTCATGAGGAATCTGTGCATAAACCAAGAAGCAGTTGTTAAAACAGAACAAGGGCATACTGAATGATTTTAAATCAAGAAAGGTGTGTGTCAGTGTTGTGTTCTTTCACCACACCTATTCAATCTGTATGTTGAGTATAATGCTTGAGAAACTAGATTATATGAAGAACATGGCATCAGGATTGGAGGAAGACTCATGAACACACTTTGATATGCAGTTGATACAATCTTGCTGGTTGAAAACAAAGAGAACTTAAAATACTTACTGATGAAGATTTAAAACCACAGCCTTTGATATGGGCTGTAACACAATGTAAAGAAAGTAAAACTCCTCACAACTGGTCCAATAAATAGTGTCATGATAAATGGAGAAAAGATTGAAATTGGCAAAGATTTCAAGTTTGTTTGGATTTACAACAAATGGTCATGGAAGCAGCAGTCAAGAAATCATGCAATGTATTGCATTAGGCAAATCTTCTGTAAAATACCTCTTTAAAGTGTTGAAGAGCAAATGTGTCAGATTGAGGACTAACTTGTGCTTGACCCAAGCCCTGGTATTTTCAATCATCTCATATGCATGTGAACATTGGACAATGAATAATGAAGACCTTAGAAGAATTGATTCATTTGAATTGTGGTGTTAACAAAGAATATTGAAAGTACTATGGACTGCCAGAAAAACAAATAAATCTGTCTTGGAATAAGTACAGCCAGAATGCTCTTTAGAAGTGAGCATGGTGAGGCTTCATCTCTGTTTCTTTGGACATATATAAGGAGGAATAAGTCTCTGGAGAAGAATATCAGGTTTGAAAAAGTGGAAGATCAACAAAAAGGCTTTGTTTGCATTTATGATTATATTCCTATATTTGCAATTATTAGGCTAAAAAATATCAATATTTGTGAAAATCATCATATATTTTGTGAAATGTTTATATCAATTTGATGTATCAGTTGATACACCAGATTATATCAGTATACACAGTCATCAATATAAGAGAGTAGGACAATACTGTGAAGTATGAATATTCCATAATAATTAATTGTGCTCATGAGGAACCTGTATATAGACCAAGAGGCAGTGGTTCGAACAAAACAAGGGAACACCGAATGGTTTAAAATTAGGAAAGGTGTGCACCACAGGGCTGTATTACTTCACTATATTTATTCAATCTATATGCTTAGCAAATAATCTGAGAAACTGCATTATAAGATAAAACACACAACATCATTGACAATGTGCGATATGCTGATGATACAACCTTGCTTGCTAAAATTGAAGAGGATTTGGAATGCTTACTAATGAAGATCAAAGACCACAGCCTTTAGTAAGGGTTGCACCTCAATAAAAAGAAAACAAAAATACTCAACACTGGACCAAAAAACAGCATGAATTTAAATGGAAAAAAGAGTGAAGTTGTCAGATTTCATTTGTATTGTTCAACCATCAACACTCATAGAAGCAGCAGTCAAGAAATAAAATCATGTATTGCATTAGACAATTCCACTGCACAAGATTTTTTTCAAGTGTTGAAGGGCAAATATGTCAGTTTAAGGATTAAGGTGTGCCTGACACAAGCCATGGAATTTTCAATATGCATGCAAAAGTTGGACAATGAATAAAGAAAACTTTAGAAGAACGGATGAATTTGAGTTATTCTGTAGGAAGAGAATATTGAAAGTACCATGGACTGCCAAAAGAACAAACAGATGTCTATTGGAAGAAATATAGCCAGAGGATTTGTTGGAAGCCATGATGGCTTGACTTCGTCTCTCAAACTTCAGACATATTGTCAGGAAGGACCAATCATTGGGGAAGGATATCATGTTTGATAAAGTGGAGGGATGCAGAAAAAGAGGAAGGCCACCAATGAGATAGATTTGCAAGATAGTAGTACAAATGAAGTCAGAGTTACCAATGGTTGTGAGATTGGCCCAAGACCAGGCAGTGTTTCATTGTATTGTGCATAGGATCACTATGAATACGTACCGACTTGATGGCACCTAACAACAACAAAAATGATTAAGAATGTCTTATGTATAAAATATATCACATTTAATTAATGATTTGAAGAATTATACCTGATTAAGATAATTGAAAAACAGCCTGAAAAATGCTCAGTCTGGTGTCTCAGACAATTTAACAAACAGAAAGGCGTAACTACAAAGGTGAACCCATTGATTATGAAAAATGCAATCACTAAGTGTAAAAGATTTAAAAAAAAAAAAAAAAACAACCTTAAAGGCTCAGTAAAAAAGCTAACAGATCTCTTCGGAAGATTCAGCAATAAGATCAACACACAAAAATCAGTTGGATTCCTCGATATCAATAACGACAGCACTGAAAAGGACATTAGAAAAGCAATAGAATTTACAATAGCTGCCCAAAGGATAAACTATCTAGGAATAAATGTAACCAGAAAAACAAAGGACCTATACAAAGAAAACTACAAAACACTGCTACAGAAACCAAAAGAGACCTGTAAAAATGGAAGAAAGCGCCATGCTCCTTGATAGGAAGACTTAACATTGTGAAAATGTCAATACTGCCCAAAGCAATTTACACATATAATGTAATCTCAATCCAGATTCCAATGACATTCTTCAAAGAGATGGAGAAAAAAAAATTACAAACTTTATATGGAAAGGAAAGAGACAAGGATAAGCAAAGCACTACTTAGGAAGAAGAATAAGGTTGGAAACCTCTCACTCCCAACTTCAAAATTTATTACATGGTTACAGTTGTCAAAAGAGTTTGGTACTGGTACAATGAAAGATACATTAATCAATGGAACAGAATCAATAATCCAGATATTAACCAATTGACATAAAGCCAACTCATTTTTGACAAAGTGCCTAAATGCATCACATGGGGCGGGGATAGTCTCTTCAACAGATGGTACTGGCAGAATTGGAAAGCAGTATGCAAATAAGACCTTTACCTCCATCTTTACAAAAACCAACTCAACATGGATTAAAGACCTAAATGTGAATCCCAAAGTTATAAAGGCCATCAGAGAAAAAATAGTGACCAATGTGAGGGCACTATTTTAAGGAATACACAGACTACAAAACATTTTGAAAACTACACAAACAAAAGTAGACAAAATAGATGATTGAGACATAGTAAAAATTGAAAACTTATGTGCATCAAAAGACTTCAGAAGGAACAAACAAGATGACGGATTAGATGGATGTATAGCGGAGAGTTCTGCTAACAACAACACAGAATACCCGACCAAGCAAGTTCAGGGGATGGTCCCAGAACTCTGAACCACATATAAAGGAA
>NW_006408773.1:1030684-1033617 GCF_000296735.1 Chrysochloris asiatica | reverse complement strand
GCTAAAGTGGATAGAAAGGAACACTCTTAACTGATGGTATATGGAGGGGATTATAATCAGTGTAATGAAACAAGGTATATGATTTGTTGAATGTAAAACTGATGATGTGCCCTGTAAAATTTCACTCAACCCACAATAAAAACCTTAAATTAAAAAAAAAACACAAACAATGCTAATGAAGAATAAAAAAAAAAAATGTGGAGATAATTAAATTTATCAAAGAGCTAAATTATAATGTTTTTAAACATAAAAAAAAAAAAACACCCCACAAACCAATAATGGCAGTCTGAGTAACTACTACAAGTACAAGTAAGTTGCTTGCCCAGGAGACATCAATGCAAATGGTCGGGTCCCCTTGGAGCAAACCCCCTTTTAAGACTAAGACTCAATGGGAATACACAAGCAGACATGTGCTTTGACTGGTGACCACATTGGTCACCGATAAGGGGAAGTGAGGGAACAACAGCAATGAAGCCGCGAGCTAAGTCCTAACACGTTCAATAAACTACTGTGAACCCTGATAGAAACCTGGTTTTCCAGCAGTATGGCAAGGCCTGGGAAGTCCTGGGCCCAGAGTCAGTGACATAGCCACAGAGGTCTAGAGTGGAGAATGAAGCATCCAGCTAATAAGAAGAGAGGGCATATTTAGAAGAACACCCACACTTGCAGATAATACCCACTTGACCTGGCTTCAATGGCAGGATGATCAGAGCTCAACTAGAAAAAAAGAGTATAATCTGATACAATTTGATGAACTTGACCTACACCTATGGATGCAGTAGCTCAAAAGAGGGAATAATTTTACTGCGAGGATCATGCTCACCTCCAAGATACACAGGGTAGACAGGGATGGGCAACTTGGACTTTAGTTACCCAAAATGTAGGGCAGGGGCTACAAAGGCAAGAAGTGACTGGCTTACAAACTTTCAAGAGAGAACCTAGATTCAGAGAGCGTGGAGGAAGGTAGAATCTCCACTGAGTAGTATCCAGTCTGTCTGGGTGGGACTGATGAAAGCAGATAGGGATAGCACTCATGTGGTACAATAGTGAGTAATTACTATCAGTACTTACTGTGAGGGTTGGAAATGTAAAGGTAGATGTTTTGTAGCAAAAGGAGAATGGTTGACTTTACAGTCCAGGAGTGGAGGTTCCTGGGACCATCAAGGGAGAAGAGCGGAGTGCAGGACCCTACCCAGAGAAACAATGATGCCAGAGATTGAGGCAAAGATGATGACTCTAGACCCAGAGAGGGAGAGGGGCTGTGTGCTGACGACCAGGGGGCAGGCTTGCAGAGTATAATACACTGTTGTTGGCTGACGATGCATGGAGGGGATTTTGCCCACAGCAATGTAACGATACATGATAGGATGAATGTAAAGCTAATGTTCTCCCATGTAAATTATCACATAATTCACAATGAAACATTTTTTAAAAATGCAAAGCCATTTTAACACATTATGTAGTTAATTAATATTCACAGACCAGGTTTTCCACCTTGCTAGCAGGAAGTAAACTTTATTTTGTTTCATGAAACCAGGCTATCAATGGTCAGATGTATATAAAATAAAGCATTTACTATCCAACAACAACAACAACAAAAAAAAACAACTCTTGGTAGCTAACAGTAAACTTGGACTAACTTGCAATTCTACATTATTTTATTATCTTTTCTTTAACCATAACCATTCCTAAACATTAAAATTAATTCTCTATATCTACTTCTGATTACTATACTAAACCATGGCATATTTTTAAATAATATTAAATTAAAAATATCAAAAACCAAACTTTCCAAGTTCTTGCCAAAGAAGGTATTGCTTCTGGATTTCCCCAAAATTTTTAATTCTCGTCATTGTATTTACCTTGTTTTTCTCTTTCTATGTTACTACTCTGGTGCTATGGGTTAGACAGCATTAGACTGCAAAGTCGGTTTGAACCACAAGGTTGGCAATTCAAAGTTGCCAGCTGCTTCTTGAACACCCTATAAAAGGTCACTATGGGACAGAACCAACTCAACGGCACTTAACAACAACAACAACAACATCAACAAACCTTGATGTAGTGCCCTGGTGTGGCAATGTTGGATAATGCACTGGACCTCAATGTTACTTTGAACCGCAAGTTTGGTGGTTCTAATTCATCAGCTGCTACTCGGAAACCCTATACTATGTCGCTTTGAGTCGGAACCAACTTTACTGCACTTAACAACAACAACAACAAATCTTGATACAATGATTGCCATGGCATTGCTTCAAACAATAGTAAGTCTTGATTGTTGTTGTTGTTTTAAAGTGCAGTGGAGTCGGTTCCAAACCATAGAGACCCCTGGTAAGGGTTTCTGAGGAGCTGCTGGTGAGTTTGGAAATTTGCAGTTCAAACCTATTTCGCAGTCCAAAGCATTAACCCACAGGGCCACACCAGGACTTTAAACGGAAATGCTCCAGGTAAGGACCAAATTCACAAAACCTCGGCTTTGCTCTGCTCACACTGTCCTGTAAGCACTGCCCACTAATCTGTTGCAGCAGTGAAACAATTGATAGATCTGTCAAATGTGTCACTACTAAAATTTGGGAAGTATTTAAAACTTGTTGTTGTCAGGTGCCATCGAGTCGGAACTGACTCACAGAGACCCCATGCACAGCAGAACGAAACAATGTCCCATCCTGGGCCAACCTCGCTACCACTGCCACACTTGAGTCCATCAATGATGCCATCCTGTTCAGCAGATTTGCCCAATGCAATGCATTGTCTGATCTCTTGACAGCTGCTTCAGCGAGTGTTGATAGTTGATCCAAGAAGAATGAAGTCCTTGACAACTTCAATCTTTTCTCCAGTGATAAGAATGTTGTTTATTGGTCCAGTGGTGAGGATTTTTGTTTTCTTGACATTGAGATGTAATCCATATCGAAGGCTATGCTCTTTGATCTTCATAA
>NW_006408773.1:1015743-1028694 GCF_000296735.1 Chrysochloris asiatica | reverse complement strand
TTCGTACATTTCATGTTCCAATTTTCAATGGATGTTTACAGCTGTTTCTCTTCATTTTAAGTTGTTGCCCATCAGCAAATGCAGGTTCTGTGCGCTTTTCTCCCCCAAGCTTAACTCTATTTAAAACTAGAGCATGCAAAATTCATAAAGGAAAAAAATATGAAATAAAAAGTTTCAAGCTATGCAAAGTATTATTTTTAATAGGGGGCATGTTTAATGACAGAAGGACACTAGGACTCAAGGAGGAGTTGCCAAAGTGGTATTTGAAGACAAAATGTACAGAAAAAGGAGATTTGTAAAAAAACTCAATGGACAGCCATCAAGTGGTAGTCCAGTTAATTCTAAATATCTTTTTACAGGATCATTTTTCGCATTCCAACTTTATGTGTGTTGTCTTTTTCTTTATGATAGTTTGGCGCCAACATTTTTCCCCCCAGAATGCAACAATTGTGAGGTTGGCCCAGGACCGGACAGTGTTTCGTTCTATTTTGCATAGGGTCGCTATGAATTGGTACCGCCTCGATGGCACCTAACAACAGCAACAAACAGTCTCTCTGTAGACATAAACTGTTTTATTCACCACTTTACCTATGACTGATATGATATTCATTCAATAAACACTGGTAAAGCTTACTGGCTTCCATCAGTTCTGACTGATGGATGCCTAGGATGTTCAATTTGCAAACATTGTTTACATTCTTGTATATCATATCTGGCTGGGTCTTCAGTAGTAGGTATACAGCAAACGTTTATTTGCTGTTATTTTTTTTTAATGTACATTTTCTTAATAGTACTTTCTTTTCTGTTACCATGATCATCTTGTCATAATTCTATGCTTGATTTCAAAGGCCTTGCTAATTTCTTCAACACCTTCCTAATTTTCCATGCCATCATCAAATGAGCCTCTATATACCTTTTGATAGTTACCCTACTACCATAACTGTATCTCTAAGATCCTGCTTTTGTTATTTCTCTCCACTGTTTGAAACACAAAGCACACTAATGAATCTTTTAACTATAAAATAAAATCCAAGAGTTTAAACACTTCAATGTATACCCAAGAATCTAAAAAATCCAGCCTAAATCTATCTTTTCAACTTTTGCTTCCAAAATTCCTCAACATTTTGCTTCTAACATTCGTTCTTATTGGAGTTTTATCCTATTTTACCCATCAAATCAAGTTCCACTTCCTCTATGAAATGTTTTCTGTAACACCATTTTATGTAATCCACTACTACGTATGTCTTGCATTTCTATGCAAAGAACACCTTATATTGCATTTTATAAAATATAAGTATGAATATATTGATCTTATTTTTTGTAAGTTCTCAGAATTAATGAACCACATTTGTTGTTTCTTTGCATGCCATAATTCAAGAATAATATTTGAAAACAGTAGATAAGAACACAGATATTTTGCTGGTTAATTGACTCAATTTCTTTCAATATTTTCTCTCTCGCTCTTGTTCTTTCTACAAACATTGTTGAGTGTCTCTCTGTGCTTGACAGTAAGGACATAAAAATGTCAAAGCACAGCCCCTGATTCCAATGACTCTACTGTACAGATTTCTATCTCTGTAAAACATCATATAAAAGAAACCTGAATTATAAATTTATTGACCTGATTAACATCATGGCATCAGATGTTGAACAAAGATTGAAACAAGATAGCGACTTCAAAAACTCAAGGACTGTGTTTCTCAAACTTGGCTGCATATTATAACCCCTGGAGACAGAATGGTGGCACATTGAACAACTTCAACTCTTCAGAAAAGAAAATGGAAAGCAACATTAATTGAGGAGCCTTTTTTTTTATTTACTCAGGGAGCCATGGTGGTGCAATGGATCAGGCATTTGTCTGTTAACCACTAGTTCAGGAGTTCAAACCTACCAGTCACTTTGTGGTATACAAATGAGGCTATATTGTCTCATAAAGATTTAGTCTCAGAAACCCTTTGTGTTGTTGCTGTTAAGGGCTGTGGAGTTGATTCAACTCATAGAGACCCTGTATAGGATTTCTGAGGAGCAGATGGTGAGTTTGAATTGCTGACCTTGAAGTTCAACCTGACCTTGACGTTCAGTGATTACTCAATAGCTCCATGTCAATACTCCAAAACTCTATACAGTGTCACTATTAGTCTGAATTGACTCAGTGTCCGTGGTTTGTTTGTTTACTCAAAGGGAGAATGAAGCAGGAAGCTACACTTTAGACAGTGATGTAGTGGGGAGGTGAGGGACACAGAGGAATTAGATTAGATAGTTGGCGGTGACATCTGATAGTATTGGAACATACAAGTGTAGTCAATAATTGACAATGCTGTAAATCTGAATTTAGGGACTTTTTTAGTCAGTATTTCTAGGAGTGATATGTTCTCTACTGAGCAGAATTTACACCTCCAGCAAGATCGTTAGATTATTTTGGTGAAGACAAGTATGAGAACCATTGACCCATTATGCTTGAAATGTATGTTTGGTTATTATCTACATTTGGACATATCTTTGTAGCTGCCTCTCCTTCATCAGCTAGTAGAAAATGCACAGATTAATGACATACACGGGAACAGATGGTACATGTTGGAGAGAAAAAATAAGACCTTCATGATTGGAATTTAAGCAGATTCTTATACTTTTCATCTTCCTTAGTTCACAAAAGATAATCAGTCAGCCCATAACGAATATTTACAGAATGTTTTTTTAAAATACATTTGCTTCCAAGGAATAATGAAGTTTACAATTTTCTGTCTTAAATATCTGTCTCTTTCAAAACAAAAACAACAACAACAACAACAAAATATTGCCAAAATATTATTTTCTCCTCAAAATGTGCTACAACCACCAAAGAGACTTAAAAAGATCATCTAATACAGCTGTCTAATTTTAGAGACGTGAAGTTGAAACCAATTTGTTACAAGTCAGCAAACTATTAAGTGACACAACCAGTGACTAGATTTCCAGTCTCTTTAGTGACTGTTCAGTGCTGTTTTAAACACATGTCAAGACTTAGAAAATATAGTAGCAACCCAAGTCAGCAGAATTGTCACTCGATGGCTTATGTGCCATTTACATGTATAAATAGTGGTACTAGGATGAAAATGTGACTTCAGAAATTCATGGCAATGCACATTTAGTAAAGCCTTTACATAAAAGCTCAACATAGTAGATGCTTTAGCAGACTCTGCCATATACTTTTAAAAGTATGTGCTTTCACAAGCAGAATGTGAAACCCTATCCAGAGAAGTTGTGACACTAGAGATGGCGGCAGAGATGGGGACACAGAGAAAGGGAGCAGCTGAGGACTCTAGATTCATGGAAAGTGAGGTACTGAGAGCTGGCAGACAGGAGGCAGGCTTGCAGAATGTGACCTTTGGTGGTTTAAATTATTATATATGCCTGAGGTGTTTTTGGTTTTTTTTTAAGATCTAAAATGAATATAGAGAAATACTGTTAACTGATGGTACATGGAGGGGATTATAATCACTGTAATGAAACAAAGTATATGATTTATTGAATGTAAAACTGATGATCTGCCCTGTAAACTTTCACTTAATTCACAATATAAACTTAAAAAAAATTTGTGCTCTCTAACTGTAAAATTTATTCACCACACCATCAAAAATTGCTTGTCAGATTATCTCCCAAAGTAAGAAATAGAAATCATTATTTCTAGTGGATCCACACACTCTGTAGGTGATATTTAGTCTTTTCATTTGACAAATGACTGATCACACCTGCTTTCTTTGCCATTATTATGCACACAGGATTATTTTAGATAGCAAAATGATTCACCAGATGTTGTTCAATTAATCTAGCTGTAACACATCTGACCTGACTCTAAAAAATGTGGTATTTCAATGGTAACTGCTATGCAGATAAACAGGGTTTTGTTTTTTTAATCACATCTCTTTTTTATTGTGATATTTAGTCTCTTAATCCCTTCATCCAAACAGCCTCAGTGCTTTTGGTTGTGATCAATCAACAATTTCTGTGCCTCCAAACAACTTATAAACAAGTATGACATCTATATTTAGTGATTTGGAAGTTTACAAATGTGGGTTCAGTGTATGCCACAGAATCTAAAAACAAGAACCTAGACTAATAAAAGTCTAAAGTTGTTATTCTTCTTCTACAAAGATGACTATTTCTTTGCTGTAAGAGCACAGATAGATTGAATTCCTTCTTTGTAGCTGACTTCCAATCTGCAATATGTGTAGGAAACTTAGAGTCTCCATCCTGTTTTACAAAACCTTTGGAATAAAGTTGCATAGATTCCCTGAAGAAACAACTATGGCAAGGTATAAGGCTCTTCCAGAAATTTTAGCTATACAAATCTATCAGCACAGCTATATTTTTGTTAATACAGCAATGATAAATGTTACCATGCAATTTTATAACATATTATATTATTCAGAACGGTTTCAACAGTAAATCATTTATTGAGTACCTATTACATGAAACACACTATACTAGTTGCCAGAACTATAGTGATGATGAAAATTCAGCCTTCCAATTGGGGTCTTTGAATCAGTCTGATAAATAAGATATCCCTTTCTTGTTCAAGTTCTGAATCAACTGAGGAAAGTTATACAGTAAAAAAGGTAGAAATCCAAATATCACCTTCATTTCTTATAAAACTGATCTTGAACAATGTTACATCTAAAATCTAAGAAGGTGCCCTAATAGCAGTATAGAATAAACACTGCACTGCTAACTACAATGTTGGCAGTTCAAACGTACCAGTCACTCTATGGCAGAAAGAGAAAGCATTCTGCTTCCAAAAATATTTACAGCCTTGGAGTTACAGTTTGGGCAGTGGCAGAGACAGCCAGGTAGGAACGGATCTGTGGGGGAGGGATTGAAAACCCAGAGAAGCTGCACTCACGGAACAACACCAAAACTCTCAATCTACCATAACGTCCAGGACATCAGTTTGCCACACTCACAAGTGAAAAAATAACGTTATAAAAGAAAGTACTGTGAGTTAGGAATCCCTGGAGACCAGACTCCTTCTGTGGCCACCCTACCTGGGTGGAGTTCAGAGGGCGGGGCTACAGCCAGACCAGCACAGAGAACCAGAGCTAAAAATGGTGCAGTGATATTTGCAAAAGGAGGTGTGGGAGATTCAACACATTTTTTCCTCCTATTCCCTGTTGTGCCTTCTTTGCCCAGCCCGGAAAGCTTCAGGTGGGTGGGTGCATACACCCCCCTCAAAAAAAGTCCAGAGCTGACCCCACAGTTTTCCAATGGTACAGAGACAAAGAGCTTGGTGGCTACTTATGAAGTCAGCCTTGGGGTCGCACCCCTAAAATTAACTTGTATATGTCCCTTTACTCTGGCCTAATTAGCAAGAAAAAAGCAGTCATGTAAGGCCTGGCAGATAAACCATAGAACAATCTGAAAAACTCCCACATAAAAGGACACAACTATCTTGAGAATTAAGCTGTCCACATGCAGATTCCTAACAGACCTTAAGAGACAAAAATCGTTGACAATCTTTCTCCCATTAACTTTTCAATATCTATCTACACACCTCCATGGTGGTGACTAGAGGAGGGGCCTGAGCAAGTGGACACCCCACCCATTGCTGGAGGCTTCTACCGTGCACACACACTACCTTTGTAGCAAGGTGACTGGACAGTCTGCCACAGTTTTATTTTTGTTTCAAAGTGGTGGTTTTTGTCTCTGCTTTTATATTGTTTCTGCTTTTAATCCTTTTGATCACACATTTTTGCTAGAGGTGCGAGCTTTTTCTCCCTACATTACCCAAGAAGAGACAGCAATCATGGCTGTATAGCCAAGCTACAAGCATACCCCATAATATTCCACCGTTGAGACAACAGCCAATAAAAGCTGCTAAGCATTACATGCAAAAAGGGAAGCCTATCTCCTGATCATATCCACCAGGAGACACCCAGAAAGCTTAATAACACAGCAACAGACATCCATTTAAGCATTAAAAACCCACATAATTACTGGAAATGAGAATCAAAAGATCTCAAACACAACAAACAATCTCAAGACATATCCAAAGGAGGCGGAACTTGATGGTGGCTACGGTGGAGGTGCAGTGAATTCACCATCAGCAATACCACAGAATACCAGGCAAAGCAGATCCAGGGCAGAGCTCCAAAACTCAGAACCAAAGAGATAGGGATAGTTAAAAGGGTTGAAGGCTTACAGCTAGTGAAACTTGTAGCAAAAGTGAGAAATCATGTGATTTTGAATCTGCCAGGCTCAGCGGCCCTAAGCCGACTACCTGGGAGAAACCAAATGACAAGACCAAGTGGGAGAGCAGACACACCACAGCAAAATGCCAAGGGAACCTCAGTGCAAAGGTGGATAATACATTTTGCCAGTTTTGCTTTGTTCTGATTTTCTTTATTTTTTTATATCTGTTCATTGGCACCTTCCACTTTTTGCACACCTCCATTCTGGGGACTAGAGAGGGTGCCTGAGGGAGTGGATATCCCCCACCCTTACCACTGGTGGGTTCTTCTGATATGAATGTGCACAGATAGTCTCAGCCCAAGAGCCGGCCCAGAACTGTTGTTGTTGTTTTAATATGGGAAAGGCCAGGACAGGGGTGTAGAGAGGAAAAGAGAGTTTTAAAACAAAACAGGCTGAAAACTAAATTAAATCCTGAGGTACAGCATAACAGCCAACACTGGCATCTTGAAATCTCTCAGGCAGCTTTGAAGGCAAGAAGCTAAAGAGAAGATGTTAACGTCATACTCATATTAGGCTACAGATTTTTTTTTCTCTCCCTATCCTCAATTTTCAGCAATTATAGACTACAGTATTCAGGCTAGTTTTGTCTTTTTGTTGTTGTTGCTGCTTTTTTTTTTTTTTTTTTTTGCTGGTGCTGTTTTGCTGTTGTATGCTCCCTCTTGTACTTTTAGGGGACTCTTTCTCTCCCAAGAAAAGAAGAGACAGCAACTTCTGCCATGTAGTCAAGCTACAACCATTCTCTATAAAACACCAAAACCCAGGCAAGAACCAATACCAATTGCCATATACCAGGGATACAGACAACACCTGTGAAAGTTACTCTGAGTTAAGCAAGAAGAAGAGTGAAAAGGGAAGCCCATATCCTGATCACATCTACCTGGAAGCAATTAGAAAGCACAAAAAATACCAAAACAAAAACACAATTGAGTATTAAGCCAACGATAAACACTAAACATGTCCAAGAAGCAAAAGCAGATGACCATATTAGCACATGTCCAGAAACAAGGTAAAATGTCTGAGAAAAATGACCTAGAGGTAGACCTGGACTCCATTCTGGAAGGAGGGCATGCCTTGGAAATGCCTGAGAAGGAATTCAGAAAAATGATTATAAAATGTTTCAAAACACTTTACAATGGAGTTGAGAAAAATAAGGAAGTCAAGAAAGTGCTACAGGAACAATCAAATAAGATAGATACAGCACTGAAAATAATTCAAAACCTACAGAAAGAGATTTTGGTTTTTTTTTTTTTCTACAATCAAAAAGAGAATATCATAAATAGACAATACTCTGAAATAGCAAATGAGTGAAATAGAAGAGATGGAAGGCAGAACCAGTGATCTGGAAGACAAATCTCTAACTACCACTAACATAGAAGAACAAACAGAAAGAAGGATTGAAAAAAAAAAATTGAAGAAGGTCTACAATTCATATTGGACATCATGAAGAGGAATAACAAGAATTATCAGAATTCCAGAACAAGAAGCATCAAACAAGTCCACAGAGGAAATAGTTGAAGAACTGCTGGAAGAAAGTTTCTCTAACATCCTGAAACGTGAAAAGATATGCATTCAAGAAGCTCAATGAACCCCAGGAAAGATGGACCCCAAAAGAAAATCACCTACACATATCATAATCAAGCTCTCCAAAATCAAAGATAAGGAGACACCCTAAAAGCAGCGAGGGAAAAGACAAATGTTACATACAAAGGCAGGCAAGTCAGATTAAGCTCGGATCTCTCAGCAGAAATCATGCAAGCAAGAAGGCAACAAGGAGACGTATATAAACCCCTGAAAGAAAACAATTGACAACCAAGAACCCTTTATCCAGCAAAATTATCAATTAAATACAACGGTATAATCAAAACATTCCAGGATAAACAGAAACTAAAGGATTTTGCCAAAGCCAACCCTGCACTATAATACAACCTAAAGGAAGTTCTGTGGACTGAGAAACAACAAGAACAGACAACAACCAGAAATTGACATACGTAGCAGCAGCTACCAGAATTAAATCAACAGAAGGAAGAGTCGAGAAGTGAAAAAAACTATAAGAACAAACTCAGAGAATCTAGGTGGTCAATATGATCAAAAAAATTACAATGTAAAAGAATGTAAACACATAGGAACAGAGATCCAGATGGTGAGAAGGTCAGGTAGATTATAGTATCAAATAGACTGCACTAAATAGAAAAGTTAATGGACTATACTGCAACCACAAAGAAAGTTAACATTTCACAAAATACCAAGGAAATGAAAATCCTAGAAGAACATGGAAACATTAAAACTATGAGGAAAGTCACTGAAAGAACACAAAAATCATGAACTCAACAAAGGAAGACACACAGAACAAAGAAAGCAGCAACACCACACACACAAAAACAAACATAATGGCAGCAATTAATCCATACCTATCAATAATTATACTGAATGTAAACAGATTAAATGCACTGTTAAGAGATGGAGAGTGACAGAATGGATAAGAAAACAAGATCCTTCAATATGCTATCTACAAGAGACACAGCTCAAACACAGAGACAAAAACAGATTAAAAGTCAAAGGATGGAAAAAATATAGCAAGCTAATTGCAATAAAAAACGAACAGGATTGGCAGTACTAATCTCTGATAAAATAAACATTAAGCAAACACCAGCATAATAGATAAAAGTGGACATTATCTCATGATTAAAGTGACAATTGAACAAGATGACATAACCATAATAAATATCTACGATCACAATGAAAAAGCTCCAAAATATTTAAAGCAAACTCTAATAGATTTGAAGAAAGAAATAGATGAATCTACAATAATAGTGGGTAATTTTAATACACCACTTCAAAACTTGATAGAACAACCAGAAAGAAACTTGACAAAGACACAGAAGAACTAAATAACACAATCAGACAACTGAATGCCATAGACGTGTACAGAGCATTCAGCACAGCAACAGCACAATACACATTCTTTTCCAGTGTACATGGAACATTTTTCAGAACAGATCATGTCTAAGGCCACAAAACAAATCTGCATAAATTTACAAATATCAAAATACTACAAAGCATCTACTCAGGCCACAATGCTATCAAATTTGAAATCAGCAATTGGAAGAACAAGGAAATAAAGTCAAATACTTGTAAACTGAATAACACCCTGCTGAAAAGCGACTGTGTAGTACAAGAAATTAAACATGAATTCCCATTTTTCGTTCACAAAAAATGGGAACGAAAACACAACATACCAAAATCTTTGGAGCAAGGCAAAAGCAGTCCTGAGAGGACAAATAACCAAAATTAACACATTAGCACATCATCTAAAACAATTAGAAACAGACCAACAGAGGGAAACTACAGCACCAAAAGAAAAGAAATAATAAAGATTGGAGCAGAAATAAAAGAGATATAAAACAAAAACAGAACCAATAAGACAAGAATTAGGTTCCTTGAAAAGATTAACAAAATTGACAGACCATTGGCAAACCTAACAAAATAAAAGAGGGATTAGACACAAATAACATGCATTAGAAACCACTTGGGTGATGTCACAACTGAACCAAAGGAAAACAAAGGAACAAACAGCACTACCAATACATTAATATAATGGCAGCAATTAGTTCATACCTCTCGATAATTACAATGAATGTCAATGGATTTAATGAACCAGTGAAGAGAATCCAGCACCACATCAATAATAATAATAATAATACATCATGACCAATTGGGTTTCATAAAAAGGGATGCAAGGATGGTTCAACATTAGAAAAACAATCAATGTAATCCACAATATAAATAAGATAAAGGAAAAGAACCACATGATCGTATCGATTGATGCATAAAAGGCATTTGACAAAACCCATCATCCATTCCTCAGAAAAACACTAAACAAAGTAGGAACTGAAGGGAAATTCCTCAACATAATCAAAAAAATACATACAAAACCAACAGCCCACATCATTCCTAGGTATTTTACATGGGGAGGAGATAGTCTGTTTAACAGATGGTGCTGGTAGAACTGGAAAGCTATATGCAAAAGTTTGAAACAAGACATTTACCTCACGCCCTATACAAAAATCAACTCAGCATGGATTGAAGACCTAAATATGAATCCCCAAATTATGAAAGTCATCACTGAAAAAATAGGGACAAATGTGAGGGCTCAAATACAGGGACTATACAGACTACCAAACATTTTGAAAAGTACACAAACAAAAATAAGCAAAATAGATGATGGGGAAATATTAAAAAATAAAAAAAATATGTGCATCAAAAGACTTCACCAAAAGAGTAAAAAGGGAACCCACAGAATGGGAAAAAATCTTTTGCATTGGCACATCAGACAAGGGACTCATTTCTAAAATATATAGGAAGCTAAAACACCTCTACAAGGAAAAGACAAATAACCCGATTGAAAAATGGGCATAGAACAGGAACAGACACTTCACCAAGAAAGAGATCCGGGGAGCCAACAAACATGTTCACGATCACTAGCCATTAGAGAGATTCAAATCAAAACAACAATGAGATATCATCTCTCACCAGCAATAACAGCAAAGATAAAAAAAAAGTAGAGGACAATAAGTGCTGGCAAGGGTGTGGAGGGACTGGGAGGCTCCTGCATTGCTGGTGGAATTGCAAAATGGTCCAGTCTCTCTGGAAAGCAATATGGCTCTTCCTCAGAAAGTTGGAAATAGAAATACCTTATGATCCAGAAATTCCTCTACTTGGTATTTACCCACAAGAAATACTAGCCATAACACAAGTAGATATATGCACACCAATGTTCATAGCAGCACTGTTTACAATAGGAAAAAGATGGAGATAGCCTAAGTGCCCATCAACTGAAGAATGGATAAACAAACTTTGGTACATACACACAATGGAAAAGTATGGTACCTTGAAGAACAACAAGAAAGCTGCAAACCACTGTGGACATTATGCTGAGTGAAATTAGTCAGTCACAAAAGGAGAAAAACTGCTTAGGACCATTATTGTAAAAGAGTAATAAAAAGAACCCACACTAAAAGTGAGGAAAATTATATATATATTTGCTGATCACTAGGATGTATGGAATGAGAGGAGGGCAGGAAGGGAGGGGAAGATAGAGCACAGGGTAAGGAATAGACACAGGATTGCTTGGGTGTGGGGTGGGGTGGGGGTTGTGGGGGCAATAAACAAGAAGTGGGAGGGTAATGGAAGAACAAGGCTGATGGAAGAAGTTAGGCAAATTCGCATGGGCAAAGTGGGACAGAAGTAAATGATGATATTTGCACCACCTTGCAACAACAGGGTCTCCAGGATACATGGATTGAGGCATGGTTTGAATGGGTTAATGAAGGGAATAGTGTTAAGATGCTTGGCCCTCTTTTGAATCTCAGTTTCCCTTGCCTACCATTGTAAAATAGACACTTGAGGTGGGGAGAAAGGAGTAGCCAGAATCATCACGACAGAAATTTCTAAGTCTGTCTTCAGTCTATAACTGATTGGAATACCTTAAAGGGAGCTAGAAGTTGCCCAGTGAAAGAGGCTTCCTGTGGAGCCTTTACATTGCACAAGACCATAGGTGGAATCCAGAACAAACTGAGGTAGGAAATTTCCACTGGAAAGGACGAGTAGATCAGCCTGGAGTGGCTGGAAGAACAGAAGCTACTTCATGAAAGAAAGACCGGCAGGAAAAATCCGAAACAATAACGTCAATCTGATTGATGACTTCAAGAACAAGTAAGCTGTTTACCTGAGAGCCATCAAGGCAAGTGGTAGGCACCCCTCAGAGCAAATCCCCTTCCAAGACTGAGACTCAAGGGGAATACATGAGCAAGCACGTGGTCTGGCTGGTGACCACGTTGGTCACCAATAATGGAAGAGGGACAGAAAACAGCAATGAAGTTGTGATTTAAACCCAACCATGTTCAATAGACCCCCATGAACCTGAGTGGAGACCTGGGTGGCCAGCAGTACGGCAAGACCCGAAGAATCCTGGGCCCAGAGGCAGTGACATGGCCACTGATGTCTAGAGTGGAGAGTGAAGTGTCCAGTTGATATGAAGAGAGGGGAGATGCACAAGAACAACCATACTTGCATATAGTACCCACTTGACCTGGCTTCGATGGCTGGATGATCAGAGCTCAACTAGAAGAAGAAAGAAGGGGTCGGGGGGAAGAGTAACCTGCTACAATTTGATGAACTTTACCTATACTTATGGATGTAGTAGCTCCAAAAAGGGAACAAATCTTTATCGCAAGGATCACTCCCACCCCCTCGGTACACAGTGTTGACAGGGATGGGCAACATAGACATTGGCTACCCAAAATGGCAGTGGATGGGGCTATAAAGGCAAGAAGTAACTGGCTTACAAGCTATCAAGAGGGAGTCTAGTTCCAGAGGGGGCGGGGGAAGGTAGAATCACCACTGAATTCGTTGGGACCGGGCTGGCAAAAGAAAATGGGGATAAGACTCTTGTGGTACATAGTGAATAATTGCTATCAGGACTGACTGTGAGGATAGAAAATATAGAGGTAGATATTTTTTGACAAAAGTAGGAGAGTGATTGATTTTGCTGCCCAGGAGAGGAGGTCTCTGGGACCATCAAGAGAGAAGAATGGAGAGCGGGACCCTACCCAGAGAGGCAGTGACTCCAGGGATGGAGACAGAGATGATGACATGGACAGATAGAGTGGCTGGGGGTACTAGACTCAGGGAGGGAGAAGCGCTGTGTGCTGGTGGCCGGCAGTGGCG
>NW_006408773.1:1009510-1015643 GCF_000296735.1 Chrysochloris asiatica | reverse complement strand
GATTGTAATCATTGTAATGAAACATATGACAGGATGAGTATAAAGCTGATGCTCTCCCATATAAACCTCACTATAAAAACTTAAAAAAAAAAAAAAAAATTCAGCCTTAGACAACCTATACAGTGTCACCATGAGTCAGAATTAACTAGATGGCAGTGAAGTTTATTTATTTTTTGGGTTTGGGTAACATAAAAATGATTTCACAATCTGGACCCCAGAATTAGAGATTTACTCACTTGTCAGGATTAGACCTGAAAAACAGAGTCAGCCAATAGACAATTAAACAGAATTCATGCTCCCTGAAGGCATCTCTCAAAGAAGCAGGAGAGAGGAATAGTCTTCACTATGTTGTTGTTGTTAAGTGCCGTCGAGTCGGTTCCGACCCATAGCGACCCTGTACAGGGTTTCCGAGGGTGTAAATCTTTACTGGAGTAGAAAGCCTCATCTTTCTCCCACGGAACAGCTGGTAGTTTCCAACCGCTGACCTTAAGGTTTGCAGCCCAATTCGTAACCACTACGCAGCCTGAAATTTTTCATTTAGAGTCACCAATCAATTAATTTACTTCTCTCTCATTGCCAGTTAATTAAGAGTAAGGAATAGTTTGATTTTTACACTAACGACTGCCCTTCCATGTAAAAGGAAATATCAGTAGAGAAGAAGTATTGCCCCATTCCAAAACCTAGCCTCCCAGAACACTTTTTACTGATATTCACAGCAATTCAGAGATGTAAGTAGTAACTTATTATTTTACCTGTTTTATATAAGATGAAAACAATGTCTAAAGAGTCACTGTGGTTAAATAAAGATAGGATAAGATCTCAATTCTTTATGGTATGAATTTGAATTTTTAACCATGGTTATCAATGAAATTAGAGGAGGGGTTTGTCTGTGCAATGGTAATGTAATTCATGTGTGTGTGTGTATGTGTGCAAGTGAAGCATAGACTTTAATTCTACGTAGTTTTGTGACTAAGATTCTGACAAAAGCATTTATCAGTTTGCATATATCTGGATTGTTTGTGCAGTTGAGTTTTCTACATCTATTTCAGGGTTCATATTACAATAATTTGTTTTTAAAGGAAAAGCAATAACAGATAAACTTTTAAAAATTGAATGCCTCCATAGTGAAGTTCTAATGAAGAAAGCAGCCAAGCAAAAGTGAGACAAACAGGTAAGGAAGACAAGCGAAAATCAGGCAGTTATCCAATGCTCAATACAAGAAAGAATACTCAATTAGATCTGCATTCACTGTGTTTATATAACCGTGATAACTGTTACTAACACTTATTGAGCATTTGATATAATTTAGTTTTTTGCTAAGCACTATATGTACGCTAGCTCATGTATTTTTCTTTTTACAATAAAACCTAGAAAATACTTATTTTTAATTTGTGCTATTTTCAGATGGAAAACTGAAGTCTTATTGAGATTAAATAATTTATTTATTTTCAAATAATCACTAGTATATGGACATGTCAGGATTTGAACCCAAGAATTCTGAATCCAAAGCCCATACATTTTGCCAGTACATTCTGCTAGTCTGGTAGTTAAGAGCATAAACTGCATTATATCTCAGTACAGGAGTTTGTAGAGGAATTCTGTAAAATTATATCTAAGACAGTCAACTCATTGTCAAGCTGGTAATAACGTTGAGTATACATGGCACAAAAATTAAAAAGGCTTCAGAATATTTACAGTGCACAAATGAGTACAAATAAACATATTAATGAGTACATGAGCCTTGAGATGAACTTGAATGAAAAAAGGATCAGAGTTGGGGAGAGTTAAGGTGACAAGCATGTTCTAACAGTACGAGCTGTTCAAAGACTGGATGTTGTTATTGTTTGAAGTGCTGTTAAATAGATTCTGACTCATAGAAACCCTTAGAGGGTTTCTGTGGTGCTGCTGGTGAGTTTGAACTGCCAACTTTACAGTTAAAACTGACTTTGTCATCCAGTGCATTAACCTAAAGCTCCACATCGGGACCCCAAAGACTTGATAGTTGTTGTTGTTAAGTGCTTTTGAGTCAGTTCATGCTTATAGTGACCCTGTATAGGGTTTCTGAGGAGCTGGCAAACTTGAACTGCTAACCTTGCAGTTCAAACCAACCTTGCAGTACAGCAAGGTTTTAAATTCATGACAATCTCATGTTTACCAGCAAAATATTGTGTGTCCTGTGGCATCCTCACATTGCAAATATGTTGTAGCCTCTTGCCGCACCCACTATGACAATACATCCAATTGAGGATCTTCCTTTGTCATTGACCATATATTTTATAAAGCAAGGCATCCTTCTCCTGGGATTGGTTACTACTGATAGCATGAACAAAGTAAGTGAGAAAAAAGATTCACTATATTCTGTTATAAAGATCATTTTGCCTCCCAATACAAACCCATTGCAGTTAGCAGCCCAGTGCTTAACCTACCACATCACCATAACTCCTTGGCATAGAAACTAGGTTGTTGCAATCAATCTTTGTAGAAATTTCTATATGTGTGTGTTGTCCATAGAATACAATTTTTTTTTTCCCCCATAGTGTTAAGTGCCATAGACTCAGTATCAGCCTCAAGCACACAAGGAATGAAACACTGCCTGGTCCTGCACCAACCACACAAAAGTTGCTACATTTGAGCCCATTGCTGCTGCCACTGTGCCAATCCATCTCGTTGGGGGTATTCCCCTTTTTCTCCAACCCCCCACTTACCAAAAATTATATCATTCTCTGAGACTGGCCCCTTCTGACAATATGTCCAAAGTATGAGAGACAAAGTCTGCCCATCCTGGCTTCCAAGGAGCACTCTGATTGTATTGATTCCAACACAGATTCATTTGTTCTTTTGGCAGTCCAATATATTTTAATATTCTTCTACAACACCATAACTCAAATGCATCAATTCTTCTATGGTCTTCCTTATTCACTGTCCAACCTTCACATGCATATGAGGCTATTGAAAATACCATGGCTTGGGTAACACCTTAATCCTTAAACTGACATCATTGCTCTTCAGCAGATTTGCCTAAAGCAATATGTCTTTTGATTTCTTGACTCTTTCTTCCATGTTGATTCAAGCAAAATGAAGTCTTTGACTTCATTTTTTTCTCCATTTATATCGATGCTGTTTACTGGTCCAGTGGTGGGGATTTTGTTTTCTTTACTTGAAATGCAAACCATACCAAAGGCTGTGGTCTCTAATCTTCATCAGTATGTATTTTAAATCCTCCTCTATTTCAGCAAGTAAGGTTATATCATCTGTATATCGCAGGTTGCTAATCCAATCCTGGTGCCACGTGTTTCTTCTTATAAACCCATTTCTCAGATGATATGCTCAGCATGCAGATTAAATAAGTATGATGAAAGAATAAAACGCTGGAACACACCTTTCCTAATCTTAAACCATTCGGTGTTCCCATATTCTGTTTGAACAACTGACTCTTAATACAGGTTCCTCATGAGCACAATCAAGTGTTCCAGAATAGTTATTACCCACAATCTGTCCTTAGCTTGTCCCGATTCATACAATTGAAAGCCTTTCTGTAGTCAATAAAGCACAATCTTTCTGGTATTTTCTGCTTTCAGTCATGATCCATCTGGCACCAGCAATGATATCCCTCATTCCACATCCTCTTCTGAATCCAGATTGAGTTTATGGAAAATCTCTGTCAATGTATTGTTATAAACACTTTTTTAAAAAAAAATTTTACTTACATGCAATAGTAATGATATTGTCCAATAATTTCTGCATTCCATTGGGTCCCCTCCCTTCGGAATGGGCACAAATATGGATCTCTTCCAGTCAGTTGGCCATGTAGTTTTCATTAAAATTTCTTGGCATAAATGACTGAGTGCCTCAAGTGCTGTCTCAGTTTATAGAAAGATTTCAATTTGTATTCCATCAATTCCCCGTGACTTGTTCTTTTCCAATGCCTTCAATGCACCTTAGATTTCTTCTTTCAGTATCATTGGCTTTTGTTTATATACTAACTCTTGAAATGGTTGAATATCGACCATTTATTTTTGGTACAGTGACTCTGTGTTTTCCTTCTGTCTTCTTTTGATGCTTTCTGCATCATTCAATATTTTGCCCATAGAATTCTTCAATATTGAAATTTGAGACTTGTTTTTTTTTTTTTTCTGAATATCCTTCAGCTTGTGAAATGCTGAGAGTTTTCTTCCCTTTTGGTGTTCTAACTCCAGGTTTTTGCACATTTTGTTATAAAATAGAAAATAGGGGGCATCTATTTTAAAGTTATAGATAACAAGGAATTCATTTGACTCCTAACTACTGAACATCAGGGAACACCATCTTCATATCACTAATTTCAGATGAGAATAAGCAGATGGGTAAAGAGGTAGGGGAAAGAGTGGAGGGAAAAGCCTATAGAGGAAGTCTGAGGTTTGCAACCAAGAGCTGTCTATTTATTCACTGTATTCAATGCTAATTCTAAGGATGCCAGAAGTTCAATGCAGCATTTGATAAACAAGCAAAGAACCATTTGAAACTGTTCATGAAACCTGATTGCTTGTGGTTGCAGGCAAAGTTAATGAAAATGTCCTATGCATTGCTTCCTGTTGATGTCTGAGTAAAATTTCCCCCATCTGCTCTTAACTTTCTCCCTTGCCTGTAACTCCTAGCTGTGAACTGAAGAAGTAAGATAGCTAATTGCTCACAAAGGGAACTACATGAAAATTGAAAAGTCAGGTACAACTTCAATTAATGTTACTCAACAAAATGGATTATTGTCCTCAGGGGAAATATAATTATTTATAAAATCATAATTTCTTAAGCAAACTTTCTCAGACCACAGCAATAAGGAATGTATTTAAGACTCAATCCTTTCTATTTTCCCCGATGCTTTTTTTTTTTTTTTCACTTTAAAACTAAGTAATATTTTAGCTTTTCATAAACTATTCAGCCATTCTTGTGACGTTTAACTGGGTAGCTGGAAGGTTTCCCTCAGGCTACTTCATCACTGTTTCCCCTGATCGGCTAATTAAAATGAAGCTAGAAAAAGGCAAGCTTTCCACATATGGAATCCCTAAAGAAGACAGCCAGAGATTGAATTCTCTGTCCCTGTCAACCGTACTGACTTCTTACGCGATTGGAGTGGTCACTTATATTTGTGCCATCAGTATATGTATTTTCAAAAGAAGATCTATTAATGTTTTAAAAATCATGTGGCTTGATATATAAAACTGACTTTCTCAAATCAGATGAATTCTAGAAGCATTAGCATTCTTATATAACACACACACAAAAAGACGGAATTAAGCAATAATAGAAGAATAATACTGGATTGAAAAGGGCTGTAACTTAAAATGAGAGATTTAAAATTTACAAAATACATCTCTTCTCAGATGCAATTCTCTTTTTGTTTTATTACTTAATCACTTTCTCAGCTGTGTACATTTACAGACCATTCAAGTGCAATACAGATCCCCAAGACAATGAGACCATTCACAATTCATAGACTACCCATAGCCAGGGGGGGTGGAAATTCCATTTTGCCACTGACAAAATAGGAAGTCTATACATCATTTTGAATTCCATAAGGAAATATTTTGAGGTTGCATTTTGACCTTTTTAAAAACAATCATGCTTCATCAACTTAGACCCCAGGGACACTTCTTATCACCTCATGTCCTTGACGTTGCAAATCCAATCCTAAGCAGTTTTATTATGTTTGTAACATATCAAGTGCATGACCCTGCTAGGCTGACATACAGACACCAGATGGCAGTTGTATGCCACAGCCCTGAGGTTTGAGTTGCAAAACATAATAAACTGAGGCTTGTTTGATTGAAATAAGAAATGAATATTCCTTTTTATCTTGTTCATATCCAAAAGCATACTATAAGTGTAAATAATAACTAAATCCAAAGATAATACTTTAGCAAAAATGTCAATCAATAGAATTCTTGAAAGCAATTG
This sequence comes from Chrysochloris asiatica, assembly GCF_000296735.1. NCBI lineage: Eukaryota > Metazoa > Chordata > Mammalia > Afrosoricida > Chrysochloridae > Chrysochloris > Chrysochloris asiatica. The sequence goes on along the minus strand of NW_006408773.1, from coordinate 1,009,712 downwards.
TATTCACCATTTCTCAAAAGTGAACACACAACACAGAGCATGAGTCAAAAGTATTTATATTAGCTGTTCAGTTCATATATACATGGGTATATTGTGTAGTGGTTACTAATTGGGCTGCGAACCATAAGGTCAGCGGTTTGAAACTACCAGCCGCTCCGCGGGAGAAAGATGAGGCTTTCTACTCCCGTAAAGATTTACACCC
>NW_006408773.1:994702-1009410 GCF_000296735.1 Chrysochloris asiatica | reverse complement strand
CTTAAGTCTTCAGACTTGGCAGCCTCCTAAATATAATACCTACTCTGGTAGCGTAGTGGTTACGAATCGAGCTGTGAACCTTAAGGTCAGCGGTTTGAAACTACCAGCCGCTCCGCGGGAGAAAGATGAGGCTTTCTACTCCCGTAAAGATTTACACCCTCGGAAACCCTGTACAGGGTAGCTATGGGTCTGAACAGACTCAACGGCACTTAACAACAACAACAACAACAACAATTCCAAACAAAACATGTTTAAACATGTCTCTTCAATTGGTGGATGACTGCAGACAAGTTCTCTCAGTAATACACTTGTCTTAGTCTCATTGTTGTTAAGCGCCGTTGAGTCTGTTCAAACTCATAGTGACCCTGTATAGGGTTTCCGAGGAGCAACTGATGAGCTTGAACCACCCAGTTTGTGGTTCAAACTGGCTTTGCAGCCTAACACATTAACCTGCAGTGCCACAGCAGAACTCCATTAGGGAACCTTATGAAAAAAAAAGATAATTTTTGTGCTAAGTAGTAACATGATTTTGAGGTCAGTATTAATATCATATTTTAAACAAAATTCAAATAATCAAAGGTTTGCAACAAGTTTATGGGAATACTCCCTCATAGGAAACAACAGTTTTTGCATGGATTTAGTGTTTTAAGGAAGGTCAGAAAGATCTCAAAGTTGAAGCAAGAGAGGGAAGACTATCAACCTCAATGAAAGATGTAACTGGTTGAAGTTCAAAAACTGGTGGAAGAAAATGGAAGACTTGCCATTGATGCAATAGCTACTGAAGTTGGGGTCTCACATAGTTCAGAAATTTCAATTTTAAGTCAACATCTGGGCTTCTGCAAGCTTTCTGATAATGGATGTCAAAAGTGTTGCATTAAGATCAGCTAGCTTAAAAAGCTGATATATCCATCAGTTTAAAAAGCTTAATGAGGGTAATTTTATGGAAGGAATTCATAATTGCAGATGAGTCTTGCATTTACCAATAGGATCCAGAGAACAAAGTTATGATTTTTAATTTCTGAGTGGTATGTTTTATATTGCTGGTAGTCATATTTGGGATGTGACTTCTACAATTCCTTCTTTTCAAATTTTACCAGAATATGCTCTATGTTGTTGTTGTTACGTGCCATGGAGTCAGACCCGACTCATAGCGACCCTGTACAGGGTTTCTGAGGCTGTAAATCTTTACGGGAGCAGAAAGCCTCATCTTTCTCCCACGGAACATCTGGTAGTTTCCAATTGCTGACCCTGAGGTTAGCAGCCTGATTCGTAACCACTACGCTACTATAGCTTAATGTTTATTGATTCTTGTTAGTATTTGAAACTTGAAAAGAAGGTACATTGTTTGCAGGGTAAAAATATTATACATTCATATCTTCTATGTACTTATTTATTTTTTGATTATTTTTCTAGAAAATGTGTTAGAATATTTCCAATAAAACTGTTTCTCATGTGAAAAAAAAAAAAAAAAAAAAGTGACTCCTGAGGGAATCTTCTGGGCCAGTCAAATTTAAGGCAGAGATGTAAGCTCAGAAGATTATGGTGACTGCTTTTTGGGACTCCAAAAAGGTTATCTTTATAAATTGTCTTGATCACAGGGGCCTATTAGGAAGACATTATTGAAAACTCCATTAGTGAGAAAAAGGGCAGGAGTATTGCACCGAGGAATTTTGGTAACAAAGGCTTTCCTATGAAAATTTCATTGGGAATATTATCCTATCTAACCTACAGCCCTGATCTTGCCTCTTCAAATTTATTTATTTCCTCAAACTAAAATAATATTGAAAAGGAACACAATTTGAATTCCATAAGGATGCCAAAACAGCTGTTTTGATGTGTTGTAAATAAAATAGTGCAGAATCCTTTGGGGAAGGTTTGTTGTTATGGTTGAGTGCTGTCAAGTTGATTCTGACCCATAGCGACACTGTACAGGGTTTCCGAGGCTGTAAATCTTTACGGGAGCAGAAAGCCTCATCTTTTTCCCACTGAAGAGAGATGGAAAAAATCCCTCCTGAAGTATAAACACCTAGATAGAGGATATGTCAGAAACCAATAGCTTCATATTTGGATATTTTCATTAAATCAAAGTTTCTAGGATTTTGTAGCAATTCTTTTGACATATCCTCAAATCTTAGTCCAAACTTACTTACACCAATGCTTGCACAGAATGCTAATCGTCTATTTATCTATTATCATCAAGAGTAGCTTTTCCTGGTTGGTTTGTTTGTTTAATCCTCAATTTACAGTCTTGTTCTAAACCTTCAGTTCCTTCTTTGACTTGGTCATGAATAGGATCTAGTGGTTACGAATCGGGCGGCTAACCTCAGGGTCAGCAGTTCGAAACTACCAGTTGTTCCCCGGGAGAAAGCTGAGGCTTTCTGCTCCCATAAAGATTGACAGCCTTGGAAACCCTGTACAGGGTCACTATGAGTCGGAACCAACTCCACGACACATAACAACAATAACAACAAAACCCTGGCAAGATTACAACAATAAAATGAAAGGAATTTGAGTTCTCTTTGTTTCTTTGTGGTTTTCTAGTTAATTTGTCTCCTTTCTTCCTGTTCACTTGGTAAACATTTACTACCCCTAAACCCTAGGAAGAAGAGCTCTGGTAGCGTAGTGGTTACAGATCGGGCTGCTAATCTCAGGGTCAGCAGTCCGAAATTATCAGCTGTTCCGTGGGAGAAAGATGAGGCTTTCTGCTTCCTTAAAGATTTACAGCCTCGGAAACCCTGCACAGGATCGCTACGAGTTAGAACCGACTCCATGGCACATAACCACCACCACCAAAACCCTAGACGGAGTCCTGGTGTGGCGCTGTGAGTTAATGAGCCAGACTGCACAGCCTCTTGAACTGCAAGGTCAGTGGTTCAAGCTCACCAGATGTTCCTTGAAAACACTATACAGGTTCGCTATGGGTCGGAACCTACTCAAAGGCATTAAAAAACAAAAACAAAAAAACTAGAAGGTTTATTTTTAGCTTGTCTCCAACTTTTAAAAATTATTTTTATTTTTCTTGAGTAGTATTTACTCAAGCTGGACCTGTCTCAAGTTTAACAAAATTGGTAATTTAAAAAAAAGTTATACATCACAGCATGCCGTTGCTGTGATTCTAGATGCTATGCCACTGATATTTTGAATACCAGCAGGGTCAACTATGGTGGACGGATTTCAACAGAGCTACCAGGTTAATACAGACTAGGAAAAAGAAGAGTCACAATAGCAATGGAACATTGTCAGATACAGTATCTGAAGATGAAAACATTAACAATAGTATGAGAATATTGTCAGACATAAAGCTCGTAGATGAGTCTCTCGAGTTGGATATGGGGAAGACCTGCCTCCTCAAAGTAGAGTTGACCATGATGACACAAATGGAGTAAAGCTTTTGGGAACTTCATTTTCTGATGGGGTACAACTCAAAATGAGGGGTAACATGTGCAAACATCCATTAATAATCAGAACATGGAATATACAAAGTATATATATGAATCTAAGAAATTTGGAAGTTGTAAAAAATGAAATGAAGCACATAAATATCAATACTGTAGGCTGAATTTAGTGAGCTAAAATGGACTGGTATTGGTCATTTTGAGTCTGATAATAACCATGTGGTTTACAATGCTCGGAATGATAAATTGAAGAGGGAAGTGTCACTTTCATCATCATAAAGAACATTTCAAGATCCATCTTTACAATGCTGTGATTGGGTAATATCCATATGCTTACAAGGAAGACCAGTTAATACAACTATTATTCAAATTTATGCACCAACTGCTAAAGCCAGTGATGATGGAATTGAAGAATTCCACCAACTTCTTCAATCTGAAATTGATCAAATATGCAAACAAGGTGTATTGATAATTACTGGCAATTGGAATGTGAAAGTTGTAAACAAAGAGGTTTACCATTCTGGAAATGACAAATTGAAGAAAATCACGTTTCATTCATCATCAAAACAAATATTGCAAGTTCTGTCTTGAAGTACAATGCAGGCAATAAAGATGTTTTGATAGTTACTGGTGATTGGAATGCAAAGGTTGGAAACAAAGAGGAAGGGTCAGTAACTGGAAAATATGGCCTTGGTGATAGACATGATGCTGGAGATCACATGATAGAATTTTGTTCAAGATCAATTATATTTATTCATTGCAAATACCTTCTTTAACACCAGATGGAATAGACAGGAATACAATTTACAACATGTGTGGGTGACATGACAGTGGAAAAGTTCAATATTCTGCCAGGGGTAGACAGTGGAACAGACCATCAGTTGCTCATATAAAGTTCAAATTGAAGCTGAGGAAAATTAAAACAGTTCTATGAGAACCAAAATACGACCTTGGACATATCCTACCTCAATTTAGTGACCATCTCAATGGCATATTTGATGCATTAAAGCCTAATGAACAAAGACCAGAAGACATACAGGAATAAAGCAAAAGTTCATTTAAAAGACAGGAAATAACAAAAAGGCATCCCTCTAATGGCTAGTGATTGTGAACATTTCTTCATATGTTTGTTTGCTGCCAGGTTCTCTTCCTTGTCCTGTGCCCATTTTTTAATTGGGTTATTTGTCTTTTTCTTGTAGAGGTGTTGTAGTTTCCTATATATTTTAGAAATGAGTCCCTTGTCTGATGTGTCATTTCAAAAGAATTTTTCCTATTCAGTAGGTTCCCTTTTTACTCTTTTGGTGAATTCTTTTGATGCACATAAGTTTTTAATTTTTGGTATGTCCCAATCATCTATTTTGTCTAATTTTGTTTGTGTAGTTTTTAAAATATTTGGTATACTATGTATTTCCTGTATTAGAGACCTCTCATTTGACCCTGTTTTTCCATTGATGACTTTTATAATTTTGAAATTCACATTTCATCCATGCTGAATCTGTTTTTGTATAGGGCATGAGGTAAATGTCTTGTTTCCATCTTTTGCATATCACTTTCCAGTTTGGCCAGCACCATCTGTTAAAGAGACTATCTCCTCCCCATGCAATATACCCAGGCACTTTGTTGAAAATAAGTTGGTTGTATGTGGATGGGTTAATTTCTGGATTCTCAGTTCTGTTCAATTGATCAATGTATCTTTCAGGCTGTTTTGACCACAGTAGCCATGCAGTAAATTTTGAAATTGGGGAGTGAGAAGCCTCCAACCTTGTTCTTCTTAAGCAGTGCTTTGCTTATCCTGGGTCTCCTTCCTTTCAATAAAATGTTTGTAATTGTCTTTTCCATCTCTATGAAGAATGTTGTTGTAATTTGGATTGGGATTGCATTGTATGTGTAAATTGTCTGGGCCAGTTTTAACATTTTCACAATGTTGAGTCTTCCTATCTAGGAACATATTATGTTCTTCCATTTCTGTAAGTCTCTGGTTTCTTGTAGTAGTGTTTTGTAATTTTGTTTGTATAACTCCTTTGTTTCTCTGGTTATGATTATTCCTAAATATTTCATCCTTTGGGTGACTATTTTAAATGGTATTGCTTACCTATTGTCTTTTTCAGTGCTGTCATTGTTGCTATAGAGGAATCCACCTGATTTTTGGATGTTGATCTTATACCCTGCCACTTTGCTGAATATTCCTATGATGTTTAGCAGTGTTTTTACTGAGTTTTTGGGGTTTTCTATGCATAGGATCATATCGTTTGCAAATAGAGAAAGTTTTATTTCCTCTTTGCCAATTTGGATGCCTTTAATTTCCCTGCCTTGCCGTATAGCTCTGGCTAATAGTTTCAAAACAATATTGAAAAGGAGTTGTGACAAAGGGCATCCTTGTCTGGTTCTCTTTGGCAGAGGGAAAGCTTTCAATTTCTTGGCATTGGGAGTGATGTAGGCTATTGGTTTTGTATAAATGCTCTTGATTATGTTGAGGAATTTCTCTTCAATTCCTATTTTGTTGAATGTTTTTCATAGGAATGGATATTGCATTTTGTCAAATGCCTTTTCTGCATCAATCGACACGATCATGTGGTTCTTTTCCTTTTTTCTTATTTATGTGGTGGATTACATTGATTGTTTTTCTAGTGTTGAACAATCCTTGCATCCATTTTATGAAACCTATTTGGTCGTGATGTTTTATTTTTTTGATGTGGTGCTGGATTCTGTTGTCTAGGATTTTGTTGAGAATTTTTGCATCTCTGTTCATGAGGGATATTGGTCTGTAGTTTTCTTTCTTAGAGATGTGTTTCCCTGGTTTTGGTATGAGGATTATGCTTGCTTCATAAAAAGTATTGGGAAGTCTTACATCCTCTTCTATATTCTGGAATAATTTCAGTAGAATTGGTGATAAGTGTTCCCTGAATGTTTGGTAGAAATTACCAGTAAAGTAAAGCCATCTGGGCCTGTACTTCTTTCAGTTGGGAGTTTTTTTTGATGACCTGATCAATTTCTTCTTTTGTTATAGGTCTGTTCAAGTTTTTTACTTCATTCTGTAAGTTTTGGTAGGCCGTGTTTTTCTAGAAATGTATCCATCTCTTCTAAGTTTTAGAATTTTTTGAAGTACAACTTTTCATAATATTCTGTTATTATTGTTTTTATTTGGTTTGGTTCCGTTATGACTTTGCTCATGTGGTTTCTAATACGAGTTATTCGTGTCTTCTCTCTCTTTTCTTTGGTTAAATTTGCCAATGGTGTGTCAATTTTAATAATCCTTTCAAAGAACCAGCTTCTTGTCTTGTTGATTCTTTCTATAGTTTTTCTGTTTTCCATCTCATTTATTTCTGCTCTTATCTTTATTATTTCTTTTCTTTTGGTGACTGTAGCTTCCCTCTGTTGGTCAGATTCTAATTGTTGGAAATGCTGTGTTAATGTGTTAATTTTGGTTCTTTCTTCTTCTTGAATGTGTGCATTTATCACAATAAATTGTCCTCTCAGCACCGCTTTAACCACGATCCAAAGATTTGGTATGTTTTGTTTGTAGGAACTTTATGATTTGTTTGTAGGAACTTTATGAATTCACTTGTAATTTCTTCTTTTACCTAGTCACTTTTTAGCAGGGTGTTGTTCAGTTTCCATGTATTCGACTTTATTTCCTTAGTCTTCTTGTTGTTGATTTCTAGTTTTTATAGCATTGTGTTCTGAAAAGATGCTCAGTAGTATATTGATGTTTGTAAATTTATGGAGGCTTGCTTTGTGACCTAACACATTGTCAATTCTGAAGAATATTCCATGTGCACTGGCAAAGAAAGTATATTGTACTGTTGTTGGATTGAATGCTCTGTACACGTCTATGAGTTTCAGTTGGTTGATTGTGCTGTTTAGATCCTCTGTAACTTTGTTGAATTTCTTTCTGGTTGTTCTGTCCCCTTTCGAAAGTGGCATATTAAAATCTCCCACTATAATTGTAGATTTATCTAATTCTTTCTTCAATTCTAATAAAGTTTGCTTCATGTATCTTGGTGCTTTTTCATTGGGAGTGTAGATATTTATTATGGTTATGTCTTCTTCCTCAATTGACCCTTTGATCATGAGGTAGTGTCCTTCTTTATCTCTTATGTTGGTTTTTGTCTTAAAATTTACTTTATTAGAGATTATAATTATGACTCCTACTTGTTTATTGTTGCAGTTAGCTTGGCATATTTTTTTCCATCCTTTAATTTTTAGTCTGTTTTTGTCTTTGTGTGTAAGGTGTTTCTCTTGCAGGCAGCATTTTGAAGGGTCTTGTTTTCTTAACCAATCTGCCACTCTCTCTTCACTGGTGCATTCAATCCATTGACATTCAATGTAATTATTGATAGATATGAATTAATAGCTGCCATTATATTAATTTTTTGGTAGTGCTGTTCATTGTTCTGTTCTATATGCCTTCCTATGCTGAGTTTGTGTTTTTTGTGCTATTTCTTGTCAATTTCTTCTTGGTTTTCATGTTTGCTTATTCTGCTTGGAAGTTCATTTTCATGGTAAGTTGTGAAGTATTAACTTTCGTTGGGGTTACCTTATAGTCTACTAACTTTTCTCTCCATTTAAGAGTATCTATTGTATCCTGTAATCTACCTGACATCCTCACTACTTGGATCTCTGTTCCTACATTTATCCATTCATTGACATTGATATTAATTTGATCTTTGGTTGACCTCCCAGCTCCTTTGAATTCGTTGTTGTAATTTTGTTCAGTTCTGGAGTCTGCTATCTGTCAACTGAGTTCCATGTGGTGTTGCCATGCCTGTAAATCCCACGTTGTTGTCTGTTCTTGTTGGTTTTCATTCCAAAGGACACCCCTTAGGGTATTTTGAAGTTTTGGAATGGTTTTGATACAATTTCTTAGATTCTGTTTACCCTGGAATGTTTTGATTGACCATCGTATTTGATTGATATTTTTTCTGGATAGATAATTTTTGGTTGGCAGTTTTTGTTTCTTTTTCTTTAAGGGTTTTGTATATGTCTCCCCATTGCCTTCTTGCCTGCATCATTTGTTCTGAATAGTCAGAGCTTAATCTGATTTGCTTGTTTTTCTAAGTTACACTTACACTTCTCTTCTCCCTGGCTGCTTTTAGAATTTTCTCCTTGTCTTTGGTTTTGGAGAGCTTGATTATTATATGTCTTGGTACTTTCTTTTGGGGTCTATCCTTCTCATCTTTCAAGATGCTAGGGACATTTTCTTCCAGAAGCTCTTCAACTATCTCCTCTGTGGACTTCTTTGATTCTTCCTGTTCCTGAATGCCAATAATTCCTAAGTTTTTTCTCTTCATGTTATCCAGCATGAATCTTGGGTTCTCTTCAGATTTTTTTATCCTTTTTTTCTGCTTGCTCTTCTATCTTAACAGTATTGAGAGATTTATCTCCAGCTCTTCTATTCTGCTTCTTTCCCCTTTCAGTGTATTGTCCATTTCTGATGTTCTATTACTAATCGTTTGGATGTCTTTCTGTAGGTTTTGAATTGTTTCCATTGTTGTATCAATCTTGTTTGATTGCTCTTGTAGCACTTTCCTTACTCCTTCCTTGTTTTCCTCCACCCCTTTGCGGATCATTTGAATTTGTTTCCAAATCATTCTTCTGAATTCTTTCTCAGGTAAATCCAAAACCTGCTCTTCCTCTTCTGTGAAGCCTTTGTCTATCTCCAGCGCATTTGTTTAAGTTACTCTTTTCTGTTTGTGGACATGTTTTGAGATTTTTTGGTTGTGTTTGAGATCTTTTGTTTGTCATTTCCATTAGTTATGTGTTTTTTTTAATGCTTAAATAGATGTTTGTTGTTTTGTTATTAAGCTTACTGGTTGTCTCCTGGTGGATATGATCAGGAAATAGGCTTCCCGTTTCACATGTAATGTTTAGTAGCTGTTGTTTGCTCTTGTCTCAATGGTGGAATATTATGGGATATGCTTGTAGCTTGCCTATATGGCCACATTTACTGTCTCTTTTTGGATAACATAGGTAAAAAAACTCCCAACTCCAGGAAAGATGTGTGATCAAAAGGACCATTAGCGGAAGCAATATAAAACATAGACAAAAACCACCACTTTGAAACAAAAATAAAACTGTGCCTCAGTGTCCACTGGCAGTGTTTGTGGATGGTAGAAGCCTCCAGCAGTGGGTGGGGGTGTCCACTTGCTCAGACCTCTCCTCTAGTAAGCACCTTGGAGGTGCGTGGATAGATATTGAGCAGTTTATGGATGAAGATTGTCTACTATTTTTGTCTCTGCAGGTCAGTTATGTATCTGCATATGCACAGCATAATTGTGGAGATAGTTGCCTCCTTTTGTGTTGGGGTTTTATAGATTGATCGATGGTTTGTCTGTCAGGCCTGATGTGCCTGTTTTTTTTCTTGCTATATAGGCCTGAGTAAGAAGGGTCCTGCACAAGGAGCTCTGGTAACACAGTGGTGATGAATCAGGCTGCGAACCACAAGGTCAACAGCTCTAACCCAACAACTTTTCCACAGTAGAAAGACAAGGCAAAGACCCACAGCCTCAGAAACCCCACACAGGGATGCCATGAGCCAGAACCAACTCCACATCACACAGCCACCAAGGGTCCTGCACAAGTCAATTTTAGGGCTGCAACCCCAAAACTGACGTTATAAGTAGCCACCAAGCTCCTTCTTTTTGTATCATGGGAAAGCTGTGGGGTCAGCGCTGGCTTTTTTGGGGGGGAGGGGAGAGGGGTTCACATCCACCTGCCTGAAGGCATCCGGGCTGGGCAAAGAAGGCACCTCTTTTTGCAAATGTCTCTGCACCACTTTTAGCACCAGTTCCCTGTGCCAGTCTGGCTGTAACCCCACTCTCTGGACTCTGCCCTGGTGGGGTGGCCACAGAGGGAGTCCAATGTCCAGAGATTCCTAACTCGCAGTATTTTCCTTTATATCGCAATTTTTTCACTTGCGAGTGTGGGAAATTGAAGTCCTGGACCTTATGGTAGTTCCAGAGCTCTGGTGTTGTTCTGTGAGCATAGCTTCTCTGAGTTTCCAATCCCTCCTCCATGGAGCCTTTCCTACCTGGCTGTCTCTGCTGTCCACCAAAACTGGAAGTCTAGAGAAAAGTTTGAAGTTATCAAAAACTTCATTTTGTTTGGTAAAATTAAAACTTCAATCAACAGTCATGAAAGCAGCAATCAAGAAATCAAATGAAATATTATACTTAGCAAATATGCTTAAGAAGGCCTTTTTAAAGTGTTCAAGAGCAAAGATATCAATTTGAGGACTAAGGTGCACCTAACCCAAGCCATGGTATTTTCATTGCCTCATATTCATGTGAAAGTTGGACCATAGAAAAATTGATACAGTTGAATTATTGTGTTGAAGAAAATGATTGAAAGTGCCATGGATTGCCAGAACAAACCGGTCTGTGTTGGAAGTGGTACAGCAAGAATGATCCTTGGAGGCCAGGATGGCAAAACTTTGTCCTTCATAATTATGACATATTATCAGGAAGGACTAGTCCCTCGAGAAGGACATTATGATTGCTGAAGTGAAGGGTCAGAAAAAAAGAGCCAGACCCCCAATAAACTGGGTTCACACTGGCAGTAGCAATGGGCTCAAACATAACAATTGTAAGGATGGTGCAAGACTGTGCAGTGTTTTGTTTTGTTGTGCATAGGGTTGCTATGAGTCAAAATGGACTTCATGGCCCATAACAACAACAACAATATTGGTTAGTTGCTGATAATGAAAGTTTAAACAGAAATAGCTTCAAGTAAGAGGACAATCTGCCATTAAGGAGATTTTGAATAAAGACAAAGCCAACAGAGCTTTACCTGGCTGTATCACAAACCCATGCATTCATAACTTGTGATAATTCAACCTGGCCTAGGCCACTGTGAACATTTACATGTCTAGCAAAATATTTGTTCTCATCTTTATAAATAAGGTTATTGTTAATTGCCTTCAAGTCTCATAGCAACCCTGTATAGGATTTCGGAGGAGCAGCCGATGGGTTTGAAATGTCAACCTTGTGATTAGCAGCACCATATAAAGATGTCAAATGAGTCAACTTAATAGAACAAAACAAGCAAGTTATAAGTTATTTAGCATATTCATGGGATACATGGAAATGAATGTTGCTAAATATGAGTACCTATATCCAAGTTGTTGACTCGATGGCACTTGACAACAACAACACCATATCCAACTGCAAAGCCGTTTGAACTGCAAGGTCGGCAGTTCAAGCTCACCAGTCACTCCTCAGAAACCCTGTATAGGGTTGCTATGGGTCAGATCCGACTCAACGGCACTTAACAACAACAATATCCAAGTTGTCGACTTGATGGCACTTGACAACAACAACATATCCACGTTAGCATAGTGGCTACGAATCTGGCTGCGAACCTTAAGGTCAGCAGTTTGAAACTACCAGTTGTTCCATAGGAGAAAGATGAGGATTTCTGCTCCTGTAAAGATTTACAGCCTCGGAAACCATGTACTGGGTCACTCTGGGTCAGAATCGACTGGGCAGCACTTAACAACAACATATCCAAGTTTCATTTTCCATATACTGACAGAAATATTTAGAGTAATTCAATGTGTATTAAAACTGTTCTTCCTGTGGCTCTTCTCTTTCATCTGGAGTATTTTGTTTTATTATTTCCCTGACATGACCAACTATCTCTTACCTCTGTGTAAACTATCTAACAACTGTGAATGAAGCCCACTTATCTAGCCCATTAGGTACAATAAATAGCTTGGATCATCTCCACACAATTAATATTGTATTAAGGTTGGTTTGAACAACAAGGTTTGTGGTTCAAGATCATCATCAGCTCCTTGGAAATTCTATACAAGTATGTTATGAGTCAGAACCAACTTGACAGCACTTAACAAAACAACAATATTGCTTAACTTTAACTGGGCACATAGTTGTTGAGAACACTGTCCTCCATTATTTCTAATTCTAAAAACCCTGAAAGATAGGCATTGATATTTCTATTTTTCAGATCAAGAAACGGAGGCCAAAGCAATAGTAATTATGCAGCATTTATCAAGGCCATGCAGCTTTTCAGTGGTACAGACAAGTTTCAAACACAACTCTTTCATCAGCAAAGCCTGTGTGTGGCCTTTCGATACTGTGTTACCTTCAAAATATTGACTTGTTTCAATCAGACAAGGTATGAGAATTTGTGCAAATTCTGAAAGGAACAAAGGTGCATTTCTTCTAAAAGAATGTATAATTTGAGCTTTTCCCTTGAAGTGGCCTTGTTCTGTGCTTCAATCTTTTTCTGATTTAGTGAAGTTGGACTGTGAAAGCATTATAGCTCAAAGGTCCCTCTGCATCTGTAATCTTTAGTTCTCAGGTTAATGTTAGCATGTCTCTGGGGACTGCTTTCTTTCTGGTGACCTTGGCAGGAAAAGAAGGTAATGGTAACCCCCTCATCAACTCAGTCTGTATAAGACACCAAAACAAGAGAAGGCACCTCCATATTTTCTTTAAATATCTATTTTTATAAATCCCCAGAGCCCAGTCAAGGCAGTGTAAAGAGTCAAAGCAAACGTCTTCAGTGTTTGCAGAGAAGAAATTTTCTCTGAAGCCAGGAATCAGAGTCAGTCCTCAATCCTACAGTCAATGAACAAGCAAATGAATCAAGAACACAGATAAGGGGCATGCAGATAACGAAACTTCCAGTATGATCTAAAACAAACTAACAAAGATGCTTGCAGGAAAAAAAAAATAATAATAACCTTGGACTTCGGAGGGGCTAGCCCTTAACAAAATTGTGAAGGAGGTTGTCTGTTTTCTCTATCACTTTATCTGCAGTCAGTTCTCCTCCCAACATTCTAACTCCTCCACTCCAAATATTCCAAGAGCTAATAAATTCGTGTTGAATAAATGCACGCCCAACACTCATAACACGAGGCTGTCTCCTCTCTGCCACCCTCTTAATATTTATCATGTTCAATAGCATCCTCCCTACCCATGTCAAAAGTTTGTTCCTTCCTAGAGCTCTGATTAAACTCACCTGGCCAATTTATTGAACAAAAATGTTGATGACCAGTAATTATTTAATGTATCACACTTATGATTATACATTTACATTTTGCTGGGGCTTTCAAATCTTTAGACTTGCTTTTCTCCCTAAACTATCTTTTTCCTTTCTTCCACTTGTAAACTCATAAATTTCACCATTGTGTTTTAACAACCTCTTCAACAGCAGCAGCAAAAACATTTTGACTATAAAAGATAAAGGACTAATGAGCATTAAAAATGTGGCATCTGTTTTTAAAGATGGATTATTAGTGGGGCACTGTTTGTAAGCCTGTAGACTTCCTAACTTGAAGGGGAGACAAAATTATTGTATACACACATCAAATCTACTGTGTGCTAGATTATTCAAGTGAGAAATCATTTTAATTTGTCTGGGGTTCATGGTTTGGGGGTGACCTACCCAGTCCAGTTGTCCTTCATTGTCTCTTTAAATCATGAGCTTTGAAAAACCTGGTTCCCAAAAATCAGCTTTAAATCAAATAATAGCTTAATTTTCAGAATGTTGTTAAGTGTTTGTAGTTCAGACTTAGAGAGACCCTATCTGTATAGGGTTTCCACTGGGCAGCTGGTGATCTTGAATTGCCATGTGGTTAAAAGTTCAGTGCTTATCCTACAGCCACACCAGCGCTCCAGTAGGCTCTTTTGAAGAATTATCTATGTGCATGCAGTTTTGAGAAATAGGAACTCCTGAGTCTGACTTGGAGTTGCACTTTAGAGTAAGTTATTATTATGAAAATACTGTTCTGGTCCCATTTCTATGACAATGTTGATGGAGTGGAATATGAGAGTCTTTGTCATTTTTGACTCTCTAGGAGTCTTGGTGTGGAGATGTAGTAAAAGCACTGCATTGTTAACCATAAGGTTGGGGATTTGAACCCAGAAGCCATTCCTTGGGAGAAAGAAGAGGCTTTCTCCTCCTTAGAAGATTTACAGCCTAGGAAGCCCTATACAGGGTTGCAATGAATTGGAACCCACTGGACAGCACTTAAAAACAGTCAAATGTTATCCTAATTTTCAAATAATATATTCAATAAACCAGCAAATTTCTATTGCTGAATTAGTATTTTTATTTTAACATAGTGATACGGATGGAGGCTCAGAGGAACAAAACCACTGTTTATCAGTGTTTCCTGAAAACTGGCTTCCAGTCAGTTCCTTGTGAATACATTAGTAATAGAATTGATGACTTTTTAATTAGTTCTGCATACTCTGGTAGCGTAGTGGTTACGAATCGGGCTGCGAACCTTAAGGTCAGCGGTTCGAAACTACCAGCTGCTCCGCGGGAGAAAGATGAGGCTTTCTA
>NW_006408773.1:978440-993307 GCF_000296735.1 Chrysochloris asiatica | reverse complement strand
AAAGCCTCATCTTTCTCCCGCGGAGTGGCTGGTAGTTTCGAACCGCTGACCTTAAGGTTCGCAGCCCGATTCGTAACCACTATGCTACCAGAGCTGTATTATATTAGTTGTAGAGAACAAGGGAAGCCCTGACTCCTCTACTTAATTGAAACTCCATCCCTTCACATCTCCACTTCCTTTCCACTTCTCTGCTATTTTTTTCCTCCATAGCACTTTTAGTAATCCATCTTTTACTATGAAGATTTATTCTTTGTTTAGTTTGCTACGTCTTTGCACTCCTAGAATATAAGTTCCATGAGGAAAGTGATGTTTCTTCAGGTCACCACTATTAAAAGATAATTTTCAAAAAAGTTGAATCTTTATTTTCATAAAAATATAAAATGAACAACTGATAAAGTATTACAATCAGTTAAGAGAACAATAACAACAATAAAAATAAATAATGTAATTAAAAACAGATGCAATCAGCCTTCTTAATCCTCGCACTCCTCATCCACAGATTCAACCAATCACTAATTTAAAATATTCAGGGTAAAAAAAGGCAATTAAGTGTCCAAAGCAATCCCTCAAAGGCTAAGAGGGAGCATAGAAGGCTGTTTACATAGTCTCTACATTGTAGCATAGTGGTTATGAATCTGGCTGTGAGCTGCAAGGTCAGCAGTTCAAAACTACCAGATGTGTTCTGGAGATCCCAAAAACCCTGAGTCGGAACTGACTCCATGGCACATAACCACCACCATCACCTACATTGTATTAGATACTGCAAAAAATCTAGAGATGACTTAAATTCTACAGGAGGTTGTGCATAAATCATATTCAAATATGCTATTTTATATAAGGCATTTGAGCATCTGCACAAGAGCATTCTAGAATGAGTTTTCCATGGATACCAAGGGATAACTATGCATCTCTCTAATGGAGTACTTCCCAGTCTCAAAACCTACCAGAAAACTACCAATGCTGGAGAGGGTATGGAACCTTCCTACACTACTGGTCAGACTGTGTAATGGAGCAGCCACTGCGAAAAACAGTATGATACTTTCTCAGAAGGTTGGAAGTACAAATACCATATACTCTGCTTCGTACATATTCTCAAGAAATAAGAGTCATAACACAAATACATATTTGCATGCCCATGTTCATTGCAGCATTATCCACGATATGAAGAAGTTGAAAGCATCTTTGATGCCCATCAGCAAAAGAATGGTTGAACATTGTTGTTATTAAGTGTCACAGACTTGGTTCCGATAAATAGCAACCCTGGGTAGGGTTTCCGTGGATCTTCTGGTGAGCTTGAACTGCCGAACTTTCAGTTCAAACCAATTTTGCAGCCCAGTTTATTAACCCATAGTGCCACACCAAGATTCCACAATAGAATATTATACAACATTGAACATTAACAATGAATCTGGAAAACACCACATAACTTGGAGGAACCCAAAGCACATTATGCTGTGTGAAATTGGTGGATGACAAAGGGGCAGATATTGTATGATACCACTACTGTAAAAACTGAAGAAACAGGTTTCATTCTACAATAAAATTTCTATGATAGCTACCAGGGGTGGGAGGGAAGGGAAAATTGTTCACTAACATAGGTGGCAGGGAAGACAGTTAAGAGGGAAAGGAAGAAAAGGAAATTGCTTTCTTTTTGTTTCAGTCTGTTTTTTTCTTCCTATACTTCAAGACAAAAAATGAATATCTATTATCTCATAAAAATAGCTTATATATTATTTTCATTTGAAACTTTAAGGCAAGGTTACTATGGCTAAATCTATGTCATAATACAGGACCTGTTTGACCTTTTCTCCCATCTTAATCATTTTATTTTCTCTAATAGCATGGTCTCCAAATGGTGAATTATACATTTCAGAAACATTTATGTAGACTGCCTTGTACAATACAGTGAGCAATTCTGATTAAAAAAAAAAAAAAAGTAAAAATGCAAAAATACAAACAAAATTAATGTTTAAAAAAACAAATGATTTACAGCCACAAAAAAACCTATGAGTTTGCTATAAGTTAGAACATCACTTAACAGCAACAAAAAATACATGTGAATTTCACCAGATGGAATACATGGGAATCAAATCAACTACATCTTTGGAAAGAGAAAATAGAGGAACTCAATATCCTCAGTCAGAACCAGGCCATGTGCTGACAGCTCAACAACAAACTTGTTCATATTCAATTTCAAGTTGAAGCTGAAGAAAATTGATACAAACCCTCAGGAACCTAAACACAACCTTGAATAAATCATACCTGAACTTAGAGATCATCTAAAGGATAGACTTGAGTCACTGAATGTCAGACGAGTTGTGGAATGACATCAAGACATCATGCATGAAGAAAGCAAAAGAGCATTAAAAAGACAGGAAACAAAGTAAAGACGAAAGCGGATGTCAGAAGAGGCAGAAACATGCTATTAAATGTATATTAGAAAAAGTGAACTGTAGAAATGAAGCAAAAGAGCAAAACAAAAGATTTCAAAGGGCCAATAGAAAAGACAAAGTTAGGCATTATAATGAAAATATGCCCAGACATGGAGTTAGAAAAACAAAAGGGAAGAAGAACATGCTTGACATTTATGAAGATCAAAGAAGTGAATAAAAAAAATCAAGTCTCAAGATGCAATATTAAAAGATTCTATGGGCAAATTTGAGTTCTGGTGTGGCTTTGTAGGATAAGCACTCTACTGCTAACTCCAAGGTTGACTGTTCAAACTCATGAGTTGCTCCTCGAAAACCCTATACAGAGTTGATATGAGTCCAAACCAACTCTATGGCACTTAACAACAATAATAACATGGGGAAAATATTGAATGATGCAGGAAGCATCAAAAGAAGATGAAAAGAATACACAGTTGCTGCATGAAAAAGAATTGGCTGATGTACAACCATTTCAAGGGGTATCATATTATCTAAAATTAATGGTATTGACGTATAAAGTTCAAGATGCCATGAAGGCATTGGTGAAAAACAAGACTCTAGGAATTGACAGATTGCCAATGGAAATGTTTCAACAAATGGTTAAAGTACTGGAGGTGTTTGCTAGTTTATGCGAATAAATTTGAAAAACAGTTACCTAGTTAATCAACTGGAATCAATTCATATCATGCTTATTCTAAAGAAAGGCTATCCAACAGGAAGCATATATTATCAAACCATGTTTTTAGTATCACATGCATGTAAAATTTTGCTGAAGAGCCTTCAAAAACATTTGCAGGTACATGAACATGGCAATGCCAGAAATTCATTACAGATTCAGAAGAATGCATGGGGAAAATGATGTCATTACCAATGTTAGATGAACCTTGGCTGAAATCAGTGATTACCAGAAAGATGTTTACCCATGTTTCATTGATTATGCAAATTAATTCCACTGTGTGGGTTATTGCAAATTATGGATAACACTGTAATAAATGGGAATTCCAAAACACTCAATTGTACCCATATGGAACCTCTACATAGACTAAGAAGCAGTCAGAAAGTCAGAACAAGGGGACACTGGAGGATGTAAAACCAGGAAAAGCATTACTGAATTTTGTATCATTTCAGCATACTTATTCAATTTGTATGCTAAACTAATAATCTGGAAAGCTGTACTATATGAAGAATTGTACTCTGAATCATGATTTGAGGAAGACTCATTAACAGTCTGCTTATATGCAGATTCCACAACCTTACTTTTTGACATCAAAGAAAACTTGAAGCACTTATTAATAAAGATCAAAGACTGCAGTCTAAAACATAGACTGTACCTCAACATAAAGAAAACAAAAATCCTCACAACTGGACCAATAAGTAACATCAGGATGATCTGAAAAAGGACTGAAGTTGTTAAAGATTTCATTGTACTTGTGTACACAATCATTGCCCACAGAAAAAACAGACTGGAAATCAAATGATAAATTGCATTGGATAAATATGCTGGTAAAGCTCTCTTTATTGTTGCTGTTAAGTGCTGTTGAGTGGTTCCTACTCATAGCGACCCTGTATAGGGTTTCTGGGGAGTGTCTGGTAAGTTTGAATTGCGGACCTTATGGTCCAAACAACCTGTGGTCCAGTGCTTATTCTACCAGCACCATGCCATTTGAGGACTAATGTCAAGCCATGCTGTTTTTAATAACCTTCTATGCATGGGAAAACTGGACAGTGAATCAGATCCAAGAACTTATGCCTTTGAATTATGGTGTTGATGACGGATATTAAACATGCCATGGACTGCCAGAAGAACAAACAAATCTGTCTTGGAAGACAGAATGTTCCTCAAAACTGCAGATGTGGATGGTGAGGTTTTTTTCTCTCTTACTTTAGACACGTTATTAGGAGGAGCCAATCCCTGGAGAAAGTCATAATGATTGGTAAAGAAGAGGATTAGAGAAACAGAGAAAGACCCCCAATGAGATAGATTGCAGCAGTGACTGAAAGAGTGGGTTGAAACATATGAGCCATTGTGAGGATGACATAGGATGGGGCAGTGCTTCTGTTGTATATAGGGTCACTATGAGTCAGAACTTATAAATTCATGGCACCTAACGATGAAAACAATGGAGTCCTGGTGTGGCTCTGTGGGTTAATGTGCCAGACTGCAGAGCCGTTTGAACTGCAAGGTCAGCAGTTCAAGCTCACCAGCTTCTCCTCAGAAACCCTATACAGGGTCGCTATGGGTCGGAATCGACAACACTTGACACTTAACAACAACAACAATGAAAACATAGACACACATAAAAGAGCACTGGAGGCACAATGATTAAGCACTCAGCTACTAAAAGGTCAGAGGTGTGAAACCACCAGTTGCTCCACAGGGGAAATATGTGATAGCCTGATTCCTTTATGATCATAGCCTAGGGTAACCTATGAACAGTTCTATTCTCTCACTATGAGTTGAAATCCACTTGATAGTAAAGAATTTGGATAATAGACAAGGGTTATTTTGCACTGCTACCAGTTACCTCCAGTTGACGGAATTGCAAAATAGCTTCCATAGAACCAGAAATAGATAACACTTAAGGGTGTGATGTGGACAATACACAGATTTCCACTGAAGCACTGAATTCCCCCTACATCACAGCAGCACCTAACAGAGCACTTGGCATAGAGTGGACATTTCAGAGGGTTGCATGAGAGCCAATACTGCAACCTATTCCCAATTCTAGGAACAAGAAACTTGGACATCATCATGGCTTCTCTCTCCCACCTTATACTCTGTCAATATAGAATCTGTCATTGCTTCTTTGATCTTCATCATTAAGTATTTCAAATTCTATTAGCTTCCAGTAACCAGGATTGTGTCATGTATATGTTTCGGGTTGTTAATGAGTCTTCCTCCAATCTTGATGCCACATTCTTCTTTATATAACTGAGCTTGTAGAATTATTTGCTCAACCTTTAAATTGTATAAGTATAGTGAAAGGATACAATACTGCTGGACACCATTTATGATTTTAGCCATTTAGTATCTATTGTTCTAACAACTGCTACTTGGTCTATGCACAAGTTCCTTATTAGCACAATAAAGTGTTCTGAAATATCTACTCTTCACAATGTTATCAAACATTTGTTGTACTCCACACAGTAGAATGCCTTTGCATAGTCAATAAAGCATAAGTAAGCATCTTTGTCTTACTGTGGTAGTTTGCATGTTGCTGTGATGCTGAACATGATGAACAGGTTTCAGGAGAGCTTTCATGCTAAGAAAGACTAGAAAGAAGGAGAAGCAGACAGCTTCTGAATGTTTGTTGTTGTTAGGTGCCATCGAGTAGGTACTGATTCATAGCAACCCTATGTACAACAGAACAAAATACTGCCCAGTCCTGGGCCAACCTCGCAATTGTTGCCACACTTGAGCCCATTGAGCTCAAATGAGTAGAAACTGTAAATATCCAGTGATAATCAGAACATGACATGTTTGAAGTATGAATACAAGAAAATTGGAAGTTGTGAAAAATGAAATGGGACTTACAAAGATTGCTATCATAGACATTGTTCTTGAGAAGAAAATACAAACAAAAGATACTCAAGAAAGCCTGGCTGAATAAAGTAATCTAAAAAGACACTACAATAGACAGAGAAGTTGGTCTAAGGATAAATATCTAGAATTATGATATCATGAAAAAATATTAGACTAGGGTTGCCATCTTTTATAAATTCCCAAGTAATTCACACTAAGAGACAGTTTATAAATATTTTGCTGATGAGAAGGTGAAGGATTTTCCAAACAAGCTCCTTTCACCTACATGATGGATGTCTCCATGTACCCAATTAATCTTTATGAGAGCAAACTGCTACATCTTTATCCACTGGAGCACTCATGAGTTCGAATCACCAAAATTTCACTGAACAGAGCTGAGCACTTTACCAGTGTGTCACCATACCACTTGTTATGCTAGGACATTTCCTAAAATATCCCACAGATTACTAGTTCTCAGAGATGCTATTATTGTTGCTGTTGTTGTTAAGTGTCATTGAGTCAGTTCCAATAGCGACCCTGTGAAGGTTTCCAAGAAGCAGCTGGTGGGTTTGAACCACCAACCTTGAGGTTAACAGTCCAGCGCTTATCCTACAGCACCACACCAGGACTTCAGAGATGTTATTAGGTGTATCTTCAAAAAGGGGTCAAATAAATGTGGGAAGCATTACCTACTCTATTATCTGCTTGGGAATTACCAGTACATAATCAAATATCAAATATTCTGAAATATCCTACAGTATTCTGCTTTAAATTACTTATATAATTTAATAAAATAACCCCTAAACTTACTTTGCCACAGTACTTATTTCACTTTTTATGAAACCACCAATTAACATCATTCCATAGAGCAGTACTTACTACTCCATATTGCAAAAACATTCATTAGGAAGACCAAAAGAGCTGATACAAAAACTTGACATTGTCCATTTTAAATCAGCATATTTTTGTGTCTTGCTGACTTTACTAAGAGTGTACCTTCATAAGTTGGGTAATGCTTCACAAACAGTCACTATTCCTCATCTCCGCATACAAGGAAGATCCAAAAAATATGTTGAAAAATCCAGTATTTTTCAGTAAATTTTTGAAAGCCCTCTCAAAGTCAGATAGACTTTGAATTCCCTGCCTACTTTTGAATCTCTCTACAGGTCTCCAGGAATTGTTATATATTGAACTCTGTCCACTTCCCCTACCAAATATATTTTGAAACCCAAGTCCATGTGCCTGTAAATGTGATCCTGTTTGGAAATAAGGTTTTCTTTAGTTATGTTAATGATGTCATGCCTCTGTAGGTTGGATCCTAAACCTAATCATTTCTGAATTGTAAAAATAGGGAGATGACCAAGGATATGCCGGGGTCTGACCTCGACATAGTTGTCATGAGTGTTTGGTTCACGAGGAGGGGAGATCCAGCGGCGATAGGGATAGCAAAAGAATACACAGAGAAACAGAAGAAGGGAGACAATGAGGCACCCCAAAGCCAGGGTGGATACATCACTGGTGGGCAGGCTTGGGACTACAGGCATCATGGCCTCTGCAGGCAGCGACTCACTGCCCTGCAATCTTTAATGCATGCCTTCCAACCCGTAACGCACCGCAATCTTTACTCCATGCCTTCCAACCAGTAATGCACTGATCTTTACTCCATGCCTGCCAACCAGTAATGCACACCTGGGGAGGCCCGGGCCTCTGTTTTATTTAGGGGAGGAGTTTCACACCAAGCTGGGAGGGACTAAAACAGGATACAGCTAACATCAGTAATTTTCCAGACAATCAGGTAACTTTACATTGTACTTCACTGGTTCGAATCCCAGGCCAGCAACTTGGATTCTCAGGCCCAATTAACATATCTATAACCCCTGAGGTCAGTTGGGGGAAGTTGAGAGTTCTGCAGGAGCCGCCCAGGTGAATGGGCTGCACCTGGAAAAGGGATTAGGGAGGATGGGTTCTTTGTCTATAGAACAAAGAACCGAGAAGTAGCTAAGATATTTTTAGTTAATCCTTTGGAGAAAGGTTTAACCTTGCAACCTTTAGTCTTGGCTTTAGGAAAATATCACATTTATCTGTGGATTTTCAAAGGCTCCAGTGTATTAATTTAATATATATACCTGAATATTAAGATGAAAACAATTTTCCATTAACTGCCAGTGGCCTCATTTGTTACACTCAGCCCTAGAGGGCCTCGAACCTCTGACTAGTCTTACACGGTCTGCAACAGAACACAAAGGAATCTATGGGACTACATGACAAGAAAATACTCTTCCCCAGAAGTGATGCCCTTATCTGGACTTCTCAGCTCTAACACTGTGAGAGAAAAACCTGTTCTTTAATACCGTTCAATTGCTATAGTTTTTGTTATAGCAACACCAGGTAACTAATACATGAATGAAATAGTTAATGGATCATTTGATCATTGGAGACCCATTCCATGGCAAAATTATCAAAGCTGGGTCTACAGGAAGTCTTTAGTTTTGAATATCTGATTGTGGTTCCATGACTATGGAGTAAGTAAGCAGAATATAACTTCTTAAAGATGATATTCATCAATGTTTCATAGTTTTCTAGTAGTTTTATATTATCCCTAGCTGCAACAATAAGGAATTTTGGCCTCTTTCTTTGCTAGCATTTCAAATAGCAATAGTCATATGAACTTTCTAGGTTAATAAAGAACTGCACCAAATTTCATATCATTTTACCATAGAAAAATGCTTTTAGAACTTCATGAGATGAAGCATGGTTTGACCTCTGGAAATAGTCAAAACTGGGTCTAAATACTGATTTATCTCATGTTGTTGTTACTTGGCATCCAGATAGCTCTGATACAGAGCAACCCTATTCACAACAGAACAAACAACTGCCCAAAACCGCACCATTCAAACAAGTGTTGTTATGTTTGAGTCTACTATTACTGCCACATTAACAATCCCTCAAATCAGGAATATTCCTAATTTTTGCTGACCCTGGTGGCTCAAGCTCACCAGCTGCTCCTCAGAAACCCTATACAGGGTAGCTAGGGGTCAGAATCGACTCGACAGCACTTCACAACAACAACTCTTGCCCAAGCATGATGTCATCCCCCGAGGACTACTTCTTCCTGAAAACATGTCCAAAATATGAGAGATGAAGTCTCACCATCCTTAATTCTAAGGAGCATTCTCGCTGTAATTCTTCCAAGATATATTTGGTTGTATTGCATTAGGCAAATTTGCTGTACAAGAACATTAAAGTGTTGAAGAGCAAAGATGTCAGTTTGAGGACTAAGGTGTGACTGACCCAAGCCATGATATTTTCAATAGCTTCATATGCATGTGAAAGTTGGACAATGAATAAGGAAAACCATAGAAGAACTGATACATTTGAGTTGTGCTTTTGTTGAAGAATGTTGAAGGTACCATGGCCTGCCAGAGGAACAAACAAATCTGTGTTGAAAGAAGAACAACCAGAATGCTCCTTAGAAGCCAGAACAATCAGACTTCATCTATCATACTTCAGACATATTATCAGGAGGGACCAGTCCCTGTAGAAGGACATCAAGCTTGGTAAAGTGGAGGATCAACCAAAAAGGAAGAGACCCCCAATGAGATGGACTGGCACAGTGGCAGCAGCAATGGGCTCAAGGGTAGCAACAATTGTGAGGTTTGTGCAGGACCACGCAGTGTTTCATATTGTTGTGCATAACTTCATTATGCATTGTGACTGACTTGACAGCACCTAACAACAACAGCTTCAAAATCTTATATCTAGAAAGTAACAATAGTATCACAGAAGACAAAGCTATGGAAAGAAGAAAGTAAAAGAATAAACAGTGAGGCTATGATAGCCATTGATACCAGTACCAGCTCTTTTTTTTTTCTTGCATCTAAAATTATCTAGAGACATGTGGAGTCCTGTTTTTGAATAGTGTTTATATTTCTTGTTTAGGAATAAATCTATTTATGTACACAAAAATAATGCTGAGTAAGTTATCATTAAAAAGAATAAAATAAATTGCATTAGCTTCAAAGCTTTTTTCATATGTTAGATATTTGTTTGTTTGTTTGTTTTTATGTGCCAGCTACTTACTTTTCATTCTTACAATAATGTTGTTAAGTGCTGTCTAGTGGGTTCCAACTCATAGTGACCCTATATAGGGTTTCTGAGAAGCAGCTGATGATTTTTAACTGCCGACCTTGCAGTTCAAATCATCCTTGAGGTTGAGTGTTTATCTTATGGTGCCACAACAGGAAATTCCCATTTTCCAGAAGAAGAAGCAGAGGCCTATATTATGTTGTTGTTAAGCACCACTGAGTTGGTTCCCCGTTGAGTTGGTTCCAATTTATAGTGACACTGCATAGGATTTCCAAGGCTGTAAATCTTTGCAGGAGCAGAAAGTCACATTTTTCTATCATGGGGTAGTGCTTACCTTACAGAGCCACCACACTCTCTAAAGCACATATAGAACAAGAAATTCACTCAAATTTACACATGTATTTAGCAATGTAGTGGTTTTAAAGGAGCTCTGGTAGCGTAGTTGTTATGAATTGGACTGGTAACCTCAAGGTCAGTAGTTCGAAACTACCAGCTGTTCCACAGGAGAAAGATGAGGCTTTCTGATCCCGTAAAGATTTACAGCCTTAGAAACCCTGTGCAGGGTCACTATGAGTCGGAACCAACTCCATGGTACTTAACAATAACAATTCTAAGTATTAAAAAATATAGTTTAAGAATTTCCTGTAAATAATGACTTCAACAAATTAAATAACCAAAGGGCACATTTTGCAATCCAGTTTCCTGCCCTCCAACACACAGCCTGTCTCTTTTAGGAGTCTAGAGTCCTTAACTGCCCTATCTCTCCATGTCATCACCTCTACCTATGATGCTGGTGTCACTGCTTCTCTGGTTAGTCTACCAAGATCCAGTCATGTTCTTCCCTCTTGATAGTCCTAGGGTCCTTTGTTCCTGGAATGTTAGATTAACTATCACTATAGTTATATTTTTCATTAATATCATATAAATTGAATGGTACAATGTACAGTTTTCTGTGTCTGGTTTCTTTCATCTAACACAATGTTTTTAATAATCAGTCAATATTGTTGTTGTTGTTGTGTGAATCAGGAGTTTGTTTATTTTTATTTCCAGTATGGTCTTACCACATTAATTTATCCATTCACCCAACTGAAGGACATTTGAGTTGATTCCAGGTTTTAACTACTGTGAATAAAGCCTTATGAACATTTGAGTACATATCAGTGTATTAATAAATGCTTTCATTTCTCCATGCAAAGATACAATGCATATTGTTATTGTTGTTAGGTGCCATCCAGTAGGTTCATGGAAGGAAACACTGTTCAATCCTGTGAAATCTTCAAAATTTGTGTTAGATTTGAGCCCATTGTTGCAACCACTGTATCAGATCATCTTGCTGAAGGTCTTCCTTTTTCATCGACTTTCTAGCTTACTAAACATGATGTCCTTTCCAGGTACAGGTCCCTCCTTACTACGTGTTCAAAATACTTGAGACAAAATGTCACCATGCTCGCTTCTAAGGAGCATTCTTGTTGTACTTCTTCCAAGACAGATTTATTTGTTCTTCTGTCAACTTTTGGTATTTTCAATATTATTTTCCATTACTATACTTCAAATGCATCAATTCTTTTCCTGTCTTCCTCATTCCTTATTCAGCTTTCACATGCATACGTGGTAGTGTGCTCTGGAGTCAGTTCCAATTCATAGTGACCTTGAATATGATTTCTGAGGCTGTAAATCTTTACAGGGAGAAGAAATCCTTATCTTTTTCCCCGCAGAACAGCTGGTAGTTTAGGTTAGCAGCCTGACTCATAACCACTACGCTACCAGAACTCAATCACCTTACATGCATATGAGGTGATTGAACATACCATGGTTTGTGTCAGGAGCACACCTTAGTCCTCCAAGTGACATCTTTAACCTTTAAAACCTTGAAGAGTTCTTTTGCCACATATTTACTCAATGAAATATATTCTTTGATTTTGTGGTTGTTACTATTATGTCAAGTAAAAATAAATCCTTGACAACTTCAATACTTTATGTATCATGATGTTGTATATCAGTCCAGTTGTGAGACATTTTTTTTTTCTTTATTGTGAGGTGTAATCTGTATCAAAGGTTGTAGTTTTTGATTTTCATTAGTAAATGCTTCAAGGTCTCTTCACTTCTAGCAAGCAAGGTTGTGTCATCTGCAAAACACAGATGGTTAACAAGCCTTCCTTCAATCCCGATGCCATGTTCTTCATATAATCCAGCTTCTTGGATTATTTGATCAGCATACAGATTGAAATAAGTATGATGAAAGGATACAACCTTGACGTCTTTCCTGATTTTAAACCATTCAATAACCCCTTGTTATGTTCGAATGACTACCTCTTTGGTCATGTACAGGTTCCCTACGAGCACAATTAAGTGTTCTGGAATTTCCATTCTTCACAATGTTATCCATAACTTTCTTATCCACACACTCATATGCCTTTGCATAGTCAAGGAATCATGTGTAAAACATTCTTTGGATATTCTCTGCTTTTATCCAAGAGCCATCTGGAATCACAAATGGTATCATTAGCTCCGTGTCCTTATCTGAAGCCAGCCTGAATTTCTGGCAACTCACTGTGGATATACTACTGCAATGGTTCCTGAGTGATCGTTACCAAAATTGTACTTATATGTGATATTAATGATATTGTTTGACAATGTCCAAATTCTGTTGGGTTACCTTTCTTTGGAATTGGCACTATAATGGATTTCTTCAAGACCAGGTAGAATTCTTCTCCAATTTCATGGCACAGACTATCATTGCACGAGTTTTAAAACATTTCAATTGGTAATCAATCAATTCTGGAAGCCTTGTTTTTCACCAGTGTTTTCATTTGCAGCTTGGATTTCTTCTTCAGTATCATTAGCTATTAATCATATACTACATGCTGGAATAGTTGAACATTGAAAAATTATTTTATATATTCTGTGTATTCTTTCCATCTTTTTATGCTTCCTGCATCATTCAATAATATGCCCCAAAATTCTTTAATACTGCAAGTTAAAACTTATTTTTCTCTCTCAAGTTCTTTCAGCTTGAGAAATACTAACGATATTCTTCCTGTTTAGATGTTTTTAACTCTAGGCCTTTGCATATTTCATTATAATTCTTTACTTTGTCTTCTTCAGCTATGTTTTGAAAATTTCTGTTCAGTTCTCTTCATTTTTTTTTCCCCACTCTCTTTAGCTTTTCTAAATTAAAGAGCAAGTTTCAGAATCTCTTCCGACATCCATTTTTGTCTTTTCTTCTCAATAATCTTTTGCTTTCTTCAAGTATGATATACTTAATGGTATCCCTCAAATCCTCTGGACTTTGGTCACTAGTATTCAATGCATCAAATATGTTCTTTATATGGTCTCTCAATTCAAGTGAGATATATTCAAGATCATATTTTTTACTCTCCTGGACTTTTTTTTCATTTTCTTCAGTTTTAAACTGTACTTGCATATGAGCAATTGATGGGCTCTTTCACAGTCAGTTGGCCCCTGGCATTATATTCACTGATGATATTGAGTTTCTCCAGTTTCTCTTCCCTCAGATATAAGTCAGTTTCACTTCTGTGTATTCTATCTGGGATAATCCACATTTATAGTCATTGTTTATGTTGTTTTAAAAAGACATTTTCAATAAAGAAGTTGTTGGTCTTGCAAAATACTATTATGCAATCTCCTGCAATACTTACATCAGCAAAGCCCTATTTTACAACTACTGATCTTTCCTCTGCTTCCAATGATCACATTGCAATCATCAGTACTTGTAATTGCTTTCTGATTGTAAGCTTAATGAATCTCAGACTTAAGAAGTTGGTGGAATTCTTCAATTTCTTAATCATTGATTTTAATGACTTGTGTTTAAATTTGGATAATAGTTGTATCAGCTATTTCTTATAGACATAGACATATAAATATCTTCCTATGACAAACAGCATTGCACTTCATTACAGATTTTGAAATGTTCTTTTTCTCTATGAATGCAACATCATTCTTCCTGAATTTACCATTTCAGGCATAGAAGCCCATATGATAGTCTGATTCAAAATAGCATTTCAGCTCACTAATTCCCATCTTTATGCATCCCATTTCATTTTTGATGACTTTCAATTTTCCAAGATTCATACTTTGTACATCCCACGTTCCAGTCATTAATGGATGTTTGCAGCTGTTTCTTTCCATTTTGACTTGTACTCCATCAGCAAATGAAGGTCGTGAAACCTTTGTTCCGTACACTTCATTAAGGTAAATTCTTCTTTGAGGAGGTAGTTCTTCCCCAGATGTATTCTTAGAACCTGAGGGGTTCATCATCCATTATCATATCAATGTTCCACTGTTATTCATAAGGTTTTCCATTTATAAACCCTCATAAGGGGATACTCTATTCCTTATTCCTAATCTGTCTTCGTGGGGAAGCTCCACTGAAACCTGTCCACAAGGGGTGACCCTGCTGTGTATAAAACACTGGTGGCATATAGTTCAGTATCACAGCAGTATTCAAGCTACCAAAATATGACAAATTGTTTATGGTAAGACTGGTGGTTAAAATTTTTTAAAAAGTTAATATAGGAGGAGAGCTAAAGGTAAGAGGAAGTCCAGAAAAGAGTACCTCAATAAAAAGAGAATTGTAAAAGAAATTTGGTAGCCAACAGGGTCATATTCCTTTGTTGTTGTTAAGCACCGTGGAGTCCGTTCCACCTCATAGTGACCCTGCACAGGGTTTCCAAGGCTGCAAATCTTTATGGGAGTAGACAGCCTTATCTTTCTCCAGTGGAACAGCTGGTAGTTTCGAACTTCCAAATTTGAGGTTAGCAGTCTGATTCATAACCACCATGAGAGGGCTAAAAGAGTGACAGTTAAAA
>NW_006408773.1:973517-977990 GCF_000296735.1 Chrysochloris asiatica | reverse complement strand
TTTTTTTTTTTCTGGTACCTGGATTACTGTGAAGGATAAGCATTGAACTGATAAGAACAAAGTTGACTTTTGAAACCCATCAGTCACCCTCAGAACCCTTTTACATGATTGCTGTAAGTCAGAAATGACTCAATAGCATATAATGACAACATGTGTCCATATATCATCTACTAATAAAACTTTGGAGAGAGAAATTTATTGCAACTGAGTATAGAAGTCATATAGCAAGCAGTAAGGAATGAAAACTGCCATCATATTATTGCTGTGTACCATCAAGTCATTTCTGACTCATAGCGATCCTGGATAGGGTTTTCAAAATCAACTGGTAAGTTTGAACTGCTGACCTTGCAGTTACCAGTAAATTGTTTTTTCCTATAGTTCCACACCATTAAAAACTATATATATATTGGCAGTAACAGATGTGGGTGGGATATATGATATCAAAATGCAAGAAATATTTTGTAGGATTCTGGAGGAAGCGAATCTTATTTGTGGGGTCTTATTTGTGAGAAACTGACATTAAAGAGAGGAAATTGATACAGCAGGTGTATGAGGAGTGCAGAAAATGTCTCTTTCAAGGCAAATGATGGTAGATAATTGGATATTGGTGAATATGAGAGTATGGCAATTAAAATCTACTTAGAGAGAAATCAGGGAGGGTTGCAGAGCATATATAGAATGGTCTCAGTCTTTCTCAAAGAATTAAATAACAGTGTATACAACTGAGATATGAAAGCCTGTATAAAGTTTGAACATTTACTATGGAAAATGATTAGAAAAGGCCAACAAGAAATCAAACAATTAGCAAGTAGGCACAAAATCCAGCTGTGTTTCAATAGCTCAGATTTATGATTACATCATGTTTTGGTTACTTTTCTCAGAAATATTCCACAGTCAAGGAGTAAAACCAGAGGAAAAGAATGATAGAAAGATATTACTCTGAGTTGAGAATGGGTTTTGCAGACCTAAATAAAGATCAAAAGAAATTGGGACTTATTTGAGTTAATGAGGAGACATGTTACAATAGCTGATTGTGTGTACCAAGATGAACAAGAAAGTAAGTGAAGAAAAAGAAATGAAAAAATTAATCGGGGTGAGGGGGAGGGAGGCGGGGCTTGATGGTGGCTACAGTAGAGGTGCAGTTAAGATATCTGTAAGTAATACCACAAAATACCAGATGAAGCAGATTCAGGGCAGAGCTCCAAAACATTGAGCCACATACCTAGGAATATTTTAAAAGTTTGAAGGCTTGTAGCTAATGGAACTTATAGCAGAAGTAAGAAATCTCATACTTTAGAATCTGCTGGACTTGGCTGTCCAGAGCTGACTACTTGGATGAGACCAAACAGCAAGACCAAGTGGGAAGCTCAGACCAAAGGTGGACAAAATACTTTGTTGGTTTTGCTTTTTTCTGATTTTTTTTAATTTGTTCATTGGCCCCCCACTGTTTGCATACCTCCATTCTGGTGACTAAAGGGAGTGCCTGAGCTAGTGGACAACCCCCACCCCCACCACTGGTGGGTTCTTATGCGATGCATGCGTACAGGTACCCTCCGAATTTAAAGGGCCAGATAGTTCAAAATGACCACCCCAGCCTGAAATGTTTATTAATAGGGGAAAAATGCCAGAACAAGGGGTGTGGAGAGGGAGAGAGAGTTTAAAAACAAAACAGGCCTAAATTAAATCCTGAGGTAAAGCATAACATCCAACAGTGGCATATTAAAATTTGTCAGGCAGCCTTGAAGGCAAGAAGCTAAAAATAATATTAAAATCATACTCATATTAG
The DNA here is from genome assembly GCF_000296735.1 of Chrysochloris asiatica. NCBI lineage: Eukaryota > Metazoa > Chordata > Mammalia > Afrosoricida > Chrysochloridae > Chrysochloris > Chrysochloris asiatica. Next base: position 976,204 of record NW_006408773.1, on the reverse strand, counting down.
GATGAAGATTTTTAAATTTTCTTTCTCTCCCTCCTCTCCCTTTTCTGAGACTATATATTATACTACCCAATCTAGTTTTTGTTGTTGTTGTTGTTGTCTTTCTCTCTCTTTTTTATTTTTTTTATTTTTTGGTGTTTTATTTTTTTTATTCCCCTTTTACCTTTGGGGGACTCTTTCTTTCCTTGTATTACCCAAAAAAGAGACAGCAATTGTTGCCATATAGCAAAGCTGCACTCACACCCTACAAAACCCCAGAATCTCCTGCTATACACTAGGGAGGCAGACAACACGTGTGACAATTACGCTGATTTAAGCAATAAAAAGAGTGAAAATGGAAAGCCACATCCTGAACACATCTACTTGAGGCCAATCAGAAAGCATAAAAAAATACCAAAGCGCACACTCAATTAAGTATTAAGGCCACAGATAAACTTTAAACATGTCCACAAAGCAAAAGCAGATGACCATATGAGCACATGACCAGAAACAAGATAAAATGTCTGAGACAGATAATTTAGAGGTAGACCTGGACACTATTCTGGAAGGAGGGCAGGTCTTGGAAATGCCTGAGAAGGAATTCATAAAAATGATTATAAAAAGTTTCAAAACACTTTACAATGGAGTTGAGAAAAATAAGGAAGAAGTCAGGAAAGTGCTACAGGAACAATCAAATAAGATAGATACAGCATTGTAAACAAATCAAAACCTACAGAAAGAGGTCCAAAAGAACAAAAACAGAGTATCAGAAATAGATAATACACTGAAAGGGCAAAGGAGTAGAATAGAAGACATGGAAGGCAGAAATAGTGAGCTGGAAGATAAATCTTTCAATACTACTAACATAGAAGAACAAACAGAAAAAAGGATAAAAGAATCTGAAGAAGATATAAGATTCATGTTGAACAACATGAAGAGGAATAACTTAAGAATTATCAGCATTATGGAACAGGAAGACTCATACAAGTCCACAGTGGAAATTGTTGAAGAACTTCTGGCAGAAAATTTCTCTAACATCCTGAAAAGTGAGAAGATAAACATACAATAATCTCAATGAACCCCAGGAAAGATAAACCCCAAAGAAAACCACTGAGATATATCATAATCTAGCTCTCCAAAATCAAAGATAAGGAGACAATATTGAAAGCAGATAAGGAACAGAGAAGCGTTACATACAAAGGTGAGCAAGTCAGATTAAGTTTGGATCTCTCAGCAGATATCATGCAGGCAACAAGACAATGCGGAGACAGATATAAAATCCTGAAAGGAATAAACTGCCAACCAAGAAACCTTTATCCAGCAAAGCTATCAATCAAATATGACGGTGTAATCAAAACATTCCAGGATAAACAGAGTTCTGTAGACTGAGAGTCAACAAGAACAGACAACAACCAGAGATTTTCATACATGTTAGCACCTCCCAGATTTAAATTGACAGATGGAAGAGTATAGAACCGAATAAAACTAAAAGAAAAAATTCAGATAATCTGGGAGATCAATCTATGATCAAAACAATTATAATGTGAAAGAAGGTAAACACATAGGAATAGAGATCCAGAAGGTGAGAAGGTCAAGTTGATTACAGGATAAAACAGACTGCACTAAATGGAGGGAAAAGTGAATGGACTATAAGGCAACCTCAAAGAAAATTAACACTGGTCACAACATACCAAGAAAATGAAAATCCAAGAATAACATGGAAACATTAAAAATATGAGGAAAGTGACAAGAAAGAACACAAAAAGCATGAAATCAGCGCAGGAAGACACACAAAACAAAGAAAGCAGCAACACCACAAAAACAAACATAATGGCAGCAATTAACCCATACCTACTGATAATTACACTGAATGTAAATGGATAAAATGCACCAGTTAAGAGACAGAGGGTGGCAGAATGGATAAAAAAACAAAATCCTTCAATATGCTGTCTGCAAGAGACACACAGAGACAAAAACAGATTAAAAGTCAAGGGATGGAAAAAAATACACCAAACTAATTGAAATTAAAAACGAACAGGAGTGACAGTACTAATCTCCGAAAAAAAATAAATTTTAAGCCAAAAACAAGCATAATAGATAAAGATGGACATTATCTTATGATTAAAGGGAGAATTGAACAAGATGATATAAACATAATAAATATCTATGCTCCCAATGAAAGAGCTACAAAATACATAAAGCAAACTCTAATAGATTTGAAGAAAGAAATAGACAAATCTACAATAATTGTGGGTGATTTTAATACACCGCTTTCAAAAATGGAGAACAATCAGAAAGAAACATGGCAAAGACACAGAGGAACTAAACAACACAATCAGCCAACGGAACTTCATTTATGTGTACAGAGCATTCAATCCAACAACAGCACAATAAACATTCTGTTCCAGTGCACCTGGAACATTCCCCAGAATAGATAATGTGTTAGGCCACAAAACAAACCTCCATAATTACAAATATCAAAATACTACAAAGCATCTTCTCAAACAACAATGCTATCACATTACAAATAAACAATAGGAAGACCAAGGAAATAAAGTCAAATACATAGAAGCCAAAGCAAATGGAAAAATTGAAGAGGTCCAAGAGCTGAATAGGAAATTTCAAAGATCAGCTCGAGAAGATAAAGCCAAATACTATAATAAAATATGCAAAGATTTAGAGTTAGAAAACCAAAAGGGAAGAACACGGTC
>NW_006408773.1:960209-971997 GCF_000296735.1 Chrysochloris asiatica | reverse complement strand
GTGGCATCATTGATGGACTCAAGTGTGGCAGCGGTAGTGAGGTTGGCCCAGGATCGAACATTGTTTCGTTTTGCTGTGCATGAGGTCGCTAAGAGTCGGTTCCGACTTGATAGCACCTGACAACAACAACAACAACAACATCGAAATTGAATAACACCCTGCTGGAAAGTGACTGTGTAGTAGAAGAAATAAAATGTGAACTGACAAAGTTCCTAGAAATAAGCAATAATGAAAACACAACACACCAAAATCTTTGGAACACAGCAAAAGCGGTGCTGAGAGGACAACTTATTGCAATAAATGCACACATCCAAGAAGAAGAAACAACCAAAATTAACACGTTAACACAACATCTACAATAATTTGAAACAGACCAACAGAGGGAACCTACCAAAAGAAAAGAAGTTATAAAGATTAGAGCAGAAACAAATGAGATAGAAAGCAGAAAATCTATAGAAAAAATCAACAGGAGTAGAAGCTGACTATTTTAAAGGATTTAAATAAATGGACAAACCTTTGGCAAAACTAACAAAAGAAAAGAGGGAGAAGACACAAATGACATGCATTAGAAACCACATGGGCGATGTCACAATGGAACCAAAGGAAATCAAAAGGATAATAACAGAATGCTATGAAAAGTTGTACTCAAACAAATTTGAAAACTTAGAAGAGATGGAAACATTTTTAAGAAAAACACTACCTACCTAAACTTAAACAGAGTGAAGCAGAAAACCTGAACAAACATGAATAAGCAAACTGTGGTACATGCACACAAAAGAAGAAATTGATCAGTTCATCAAAAAACTCCCAACCAAAGGAAGTCAAGGCACAGATGGCTTCACTGGTGAGTTTCACCAAACATTCAGTAAAGATCTGTCACCAATTCTACTCAAATTACTCCAGAATATATAGGAGGATGGAAACTTCCTAATACATTTTTTGAAGCAAGCATAACCCTCATACCAAAACCATGGAAGGACATCACTAAGAAAGAAAATTATAGACCAATATGAATATAGATGAATTTGCATTATGGACGTAGATGAAAAATCTCAACAAATCTCAACAAAATCCTAGCCAACAGAATTCAGCAGCATATCAAAATCAAATGGCACTCATGTGGCAAAATAGTGAATAATTGCTATCAGGAGTGACTATGAGGGCTTGAAATGTAAAGGTAGACATTTTGAAGCAAAATGAGGGGAGTGGTGGATTTTGCAATCCAGGAGCAGATGTCCCTGGGACAATCAAGTGAGAAGAATGTAATATAGGACCATACCCAGAGAAGCAGTGAAGGCCAGAGATGATGAAATGAAGAGAGGGAACCGCTGGTGACTCTAGACCCAAACTTAGAAGGTCTGTGTGCTGACAACCAGGGTGAATGCTTGCACGATATATCCTTTAGCTGGTTGATGATGCATGGAGGAGATTGTAACCATGGCAATGAAATGATATATGATAGGATGGATGTAAAGCTAATGTTCTCCCATGTAAACTATCACATAATTCACAATAGAACATTTATAATATTAATCAGGGGAGCTAAAGGGACTGAATATTATGGGAATAGGGATAAAAGTAGAGAAGTCAACAGATTTAAAGAGGTAAATATATGTAAGAGAGTAGCATTGTGGCCAAAGTGTGGAGATGACTGGTCCTTAGAAATTACTTAATAAGTAAATAGTTAAGCAGGCTGAATAAAGAACATGCTGGGGAGCCATTTCCTGGGAAAGGAATCATGGCAGATCTTTTGTAAAAGATAAGACACTGTAAGACACAACGAAGAAGAAATGTGATGATAAACTAAGGATCTATTAAGATAGTTTTCCTCTGCAACCACACAGATTGCCTCCAGAAAGATTGAGGCTCTGTCACCAGCAATATCAAATCATAGAGCAAAGACAAGCAGTTACTACTACTTAGATTGTGTCCTGCTTTTCTTTACAATCCACTTATCAGTTTTAGTGCACACTTACTCATTCAGTTGTTACCACTGTCATAAAACAGTTGCTGCATAGTACACTGCAACTGTCATCCACATTCCCCAAATGTACACTGGCAACTTAAAGAGAAAATATTTAATTTTGTTAAACTCAACTAGAGTAATATTTTTTTTTATTTAAAACAATGTCAATACACTCTGGCTTGCCAAGGAAGAAACAAAAACATGACAATCCATTTAAAACACCTCATTGCAAAATTAGGGCTATAAAAATTTAGGGAGATTGGAACCAAAGATCAGGGCAAAGATGAATCTAGCAGTTATAAGATCCAACCTTGAACAAAAGCAGTGTGAAAGTTTGCTTGCTACAATGAAAAAGACACATATACACCAAATTACTTTCAGTGATTAGTGGAGGTGGAAAAGGCTGTCATTTCATTTTTTATATTTTTGTAAAATTTAAACTTTAAATACCAGTAATATATATAACTTTTGAGAATTATTAAGAAGTGCACATAATAAAATGAGGGGGAGAAGAAGACATTCACTACCTATGTAACCCTCAGTAGTTGATTTAATCTAGATGAGCATCAATGTCATCAATTGTAAAACAGAAGTATTAAACTGCTTTCCATGTTTATTTGTTCAGTCAAAAATTATTGAGATTATTGTCTTCAGTGTTGTGTGTTGGGAATAATTAGGATTGTTGGAATTGTCAAAATTATTTTGCATATTATGTCTGGCACAGAGGAAACACTTTATGAGGTAATTATTTTCCTTCCATTTCTCTGCATAAAAGTAACATTGGTGGACAGTGAAAGCAGTCCCAATTCCACAAGGTTGGCAGGTGCAAAGGTAGATTCCTGGCAGATTCTAGCTTTGTGAAATCAGTTTAGTATGAATTTGGCTCTGGTAGAGTCCTGGTGGCACTATAGAAGAAGCACTAGACTCCTAACTGAAAGTTTAGGTGTTCAAACCCACCAACTAATCCACAGAAGTATGAGATGTCTGCTTGAAAACCTGTATAGAATCACTATTACAGTCTTGAAAACCTATATAGAATCACTATGAGTCTGAATCAATTCCATGTTATTGAATTAGTTTAGTTAGTTATCAAGTTGACTGGTGAAGAGAGGGTTTCCTAAAAGGTAAGAGAAAGACACTCGAGTGCATCTACAACTAGTAAATCTATTCCATCGCTGAGAACTTGTCTTCTGGAAAAGATGAATTTTTATTTAATTCCATCACAAACTATACCACAGAGTTAAATTTCTCGTATTTTGAAATCTTGGCTGTACATATGTGATTTTAAAGATGAAGTGATAGTGAAAAACTAGAGTTTAACATTAAAGTATGCATATGTCTCTATAAACTGAATGAGGGAGATGAAAAATAAAGAAACCTTGATTTTTCTTCAAAATTGCTCTCCTGCAAATTGTCCTTAGAGAAGGAGGGTGTGGTAGTGCCAAAGTAAGTCAACCCTAAACTGATCAATTGTTTCAAAAAACAAAGTTTTTATGAGGAATCAAATGAAATTATTCAGTTAGTGTGTCTGGTACAGAGTAATTGTGTCTGGCACACAGATTATTGTTAAAATGTCAGATTCAGTCTACTAAATCTAGTCATCTCATTAGTTATCCTATGATTCTGAATGAAAAGTTATTTAAAAAAAACAACTATTTTTGCAATCTCAGAGAAGCATCTAATCATGAATATATTTTTTATAAATTATCAACTTCATCACTTACAGCCCATTAAAATGAGGTCCTTTTATCCCATTTTCTCAATGCATTAGAATTATACAAGGGTAAGTGTAGGAGCAATATAATATGTGGATCAGATTTGAGTTGTAGATAAATATGGCTAAGAAGAAAACTTCTAGGAGTTTTCCATATTTAAGGATGAAAACCTTCTAGGAGAATTGAAGTCTTAGATAAAAATTAAGTGTTCTTAATAAAATAATTCCGCATTTTACTTATGCCATTCCACTCATATTAGAAAACCTTAGTTCTGATCCCTATATTATGACACTGCCATAGATTGTGCTAACTAGTCATATTATCTTGAGCAATGCATGAACGTATGCTCCCCACTTGTAAAATGAAGATAACACTAGGTGACTGGCCTAATTCATGGAGTGTGTGATGAAGTTTAAATGAGGTAATTATGAAAATACATTTGGAAGATTGCAAATTGCTATATAAATACGTGGGTAATTATGGTGATTGTGTGTCTTCAAGTCAGTTTTGACTCAAAGAGACCCTGTGTATGGTTTCTTAGGCTGTAAATCTCTATGAGAACAGAAAGCTGGCTGGTGGATTTGAACGGCTGACTCGAATAATAGCCCATTATGCTACCAGGGCTTCTAAATCTATGTGAGTGCTCTTTAATTTTTCTCTTTTCAAACCAAGCCTCCTTCTATAGTTTTACCATGTACCCATCCATCCTTCTCAAAACATTTAAACCAGCGGCTTGAAAAGGTTTCTGCTTTTCTTTTTTCTGACTCCAGATCCTTGCATATTTCATAGTAATATTTGCCTTTGTCTCCTCGAGCTGATCTTTGAAATTTTTTTGTTCAGCTCTTGTACCTCTTTATTCCTTCCATTTGTTTTAGCACCTCTACACTGGAGAGCAAGTTTGATTGTGTCTTCTGACATCCATTTTCTTCTTTTCCTTCTTTTTTATGCTGTCTAAAGAAAGTATTTGAATGAACAAATCATTGGTTTTGCAGAATTCTCTCAAGCAATCTACACCATCGTTTCTATCACCAAGGCCATATTTTCCAACTACTGATCCTTCCTCTTTGTTTTCAACTTTTGCATTCCAATCACCAGCAATGATCAATACATCTTGATTGCATGTTTGATCACTTTCAGATTGAAGAAGTTGGTAGAATTCTTCTATTTCATCCTCACTGGTTTAAATGGTTGCTGTGTATGTTTAAATAATAGTGGTATTAATTGTTCTTCCCTGTAGGTGCATGGATATTACGTTATCACAGACATCATTGTACCTCATGACTGATCTGGATATGTTCTTTTTGACAATTAATGCAACACCATTACTCTTCAATTTGTCATTCCTGGCATACTAAACCATGTGATTGTCAGATTCAAAATGGCCAATACCTGTCCATTTCAGCTCACTAATACCTGAGATATCCAGGTTTATGCATTCCTTTCATTTTTGACAATTTCCAATTTTCCTAGATTCATACTTTGTATAATACATGCTCTGATTATTAATGGATGTTTACAGCTGTTTCCTTTCATTTTGAGTTGAGCCCAATTAGCAAATGAAGGTCTTGAGGGCTTTACTCCCACAAGCATTACTCCATTCACATCATCACAGTCAACTCTAGTTTAAGGAGACAGGTCGTCCCCAGTCGTATTTTGGGTGCCTTCCAACCTGAGGGGCTCATTTTCTGACACTATATCATACAGTGTTTTTCTGCTAGTCATAAAATTTTCAGTGACTAAATATTTGAAAGTAGTTCGTCTCTCCTTCCTAGTCTATCTTCATCTGGAAGCGCATCTGAAACCTGTCCACCGTGGGTGACCCTGGTGGTTTTTAAAATGCCCATGGTATAGCTTCCACAATCATAGCAACTCACAAGTCACCACAGTACAACAAACTGACAGATGAGTGGTGGTCTAATACCTAACTGAGTACCATATTACATAAAATATTTGTGCACATTTTGACTTACCACTCAATGTTCTAGCTTTTCAAAGGCAAGTTTCATATCTTTTAATTTTTTTCTCTGTCTGTGAAGCTAGGCAAATTGTATTATTCTACTATATTCCACTCTTCTTTAAATCTTGTTGTTGTTGTTGTTGTTGTTATGTGCCGTCGAGTCGGGTCCGACCCATAGCGACCCTGTACAGGGTTTCCGAGGGTGTAAATCCTTACGGGAGTAGAAAGCCTCATCTTTCTCCCGCGGAGCAGCTGGTAGTTTCGAACCGCTGACCTTAAGGTTCGCAGCCCAATTCGTAACCACTACGCTACCAGAGCTCCTTTCTTTAAATCTTAGATGCCATTAATTGTAAGATGCACATTATTTTATGTCACATTAAGAAAGCAAAAAAAGCTATATCCTGACCATCTTTTATAAACCACCCACTAAAAGATATTATTTTATAAAATATATATTGTTGTTGTTGTTAAGTGTTGTAGAGTCAGTTCTGACCCATAGCAACCCTATATAGGGTTTCTGAGGAGCAGCTGGTGAGCTTGAACCACCAAACTTGCAGTTCAAACGGCTTTGCCGTCTGGCGCGTTAACCCACAGCGCCAAAAATTAGCAATGATTATAACAAAATCCTCAGTACCAATTGTTGGCAATGTTTTGGGAAAACAGACTGTAAAATCCTGGTAGGTGTGGAAATTATTACAAGCTCACTGAAGAACAGAGTCATTAATTTATTAAATCCATTGCATTCTTATTATGTAAACAAAAATCAGACCAAGTTCCTTGCCCTTGGGGCTTAAATTCTTATGAACTAAAAATAAGTAAATTAGCAGATGAATTTATATTATGTCAGGCATTGATGCTAAGACGATGAGACTTCATCTCACTTACTTTGGACTTTAGAAGGACATCATGCTTTGTAAAGTAGAGGTGATACCAGTTCAGGCTACAAAAGGCTGTTGTTGTTTTAAGTGCTGTCGAGTCGGTTCTGACCCATAGCGATCCTGAACAGGGTTTCCGAGGCTATAAATCTTTACGGGAGCAGAAAGCCTCCTCTTTCTCCCGCGGAGCAGCTGGTAGTTTCAAACTGCTGACCTTGAGATTTGCAGCCCCATTCATAACCGCTAGAAAGTCATAAAATGTATTCTTAAGGAGGTTTCTTAGAGTATGGAAAAATACCTCCTGGGGAGACTTACTATAGACAGCAGAGGCTCCCTGTGCTCAGTCTAAGGTGTATTTATAGTGCGACGTTAAGCGCAAGAGGTAGTTCCACCAGATTGCAAAAAAAGGAGCTGGCTTTCCTGTTTGCATACTTCCTCTCTTTGTGATGCTTCCTTGTTTCTCTTTTCCATGCTATGCACACATCTGGAGTTCATGATGGAGTCCATTGGGAAGGCATCTGGGGTCCTTGCATAATTGTCAATGCATGTGTCTTCTGTGAGGATCCTGGTTCAAAGACTAGGTTCACCCATGTTGGGGTCACCAGCGATGTTTTGCCCCTGTGCTGCAAACTGGTTAAAGGGGTGGGAAGGGGTTAGTAGGTTAACAACCACTGCTGGGTAGCTGACCAGGGATGGAGGGTTCACACTGGATTCCAAACACATGAGAAGATAGCTTTTTTATTTTGTTTTGTTTTTATCACGTTTATATCCTGCCCATCACACAAGGAAATAGATTTTTCATAGCTTGTTTACATTCTGCCCCTCTGTACTTTGTATTTGGAGGGCTGTTTTTGGTTGTTTCTTGTTTTTTATGATTCTATTGATCTTTTCCTGCTGCTGTCACTACTGATATTTTTCCTCTGTCACCAGTAATTTACCTCAGTAATGTTCTTCCTGTCCCATTACTCTTAAGAGAGGGTTAACGAAAAATAGACAATCATCAACAAGATGGATTGAGACGATGGTTGCAACAATGGGCTCGGACATAGCATTTATTGTGAGATTGGTGCAGGACTAGACAGTGTTTCATTTGTGGTACATAGGATCCCCATGATTCAGAACCAACTCAATATCAGCAACAAGAATTATAACATGACCAAAAAATAAGTTATCTAGGATAAGGAAGAAAAGATGAGAGCTTTGTCAGATAGGATGTTCAGAGATGCCCTCGCTGAGGAGGTAATACTTAAACAGTAAACAAAAATCCTTGGGACATTCAAAGGATGACAAGGAGGCCAGTGTTCATGGAAAAAAAAAGACTTTTGATTTCATAAATGTATTGGCAAACCACTCAAGTACTTAGAATAGAGTATTGACATAGTCTTGTGTGCATTTTTAAAGGATAGCTTATTCAATTGTGTGCAGAACAGATCTTAGAAGGGCAAAGGTGAGAACAAAAATATCACATAGGATTTGGTTGCATTAGTTCAATGTCAATACAATGATGTTTTGGACATGTGTGACAAAGGCAAAGATGCTAAGAAGTTGTCAGAAGCATAATATACAGAGTAAGTTAAAAAGTATTGTTATAAAATCTATTTGTCCTTTCGTGATTACTTTTGCCCATTTTTTGAAGTCACTAGCCAATTTTGTTGTTAAGTTGTAAGAGTTCATTATAAAAGGGTAAGTAAAAATTTACTGCTACACAAGTCATAGAAACTTTCATTAAACAAAAATATTAAAATGTGAAGGTCTTGGTTCTCGACATATTTTCAATCTAAGTCTACACACTTCTGAATGCGGTGTTTACTACATCTCTCTAACCCTTCCCTGGATTCCAGTTGTGGCGCTGTGGGTTAATGCGCTGGACAGTGAAGTCGTTTGAATCACAAAGTCAATGGTTCAAGCTCACCAGTTACTCCTTGGCATTCCTATACAGGGTCACTATGGGTTGGAATCCACTTTATGGCACTTAACAACAACAACCCTTCCCTACCAGGTGCTCCTCGGAAACCCTATACAGGGTCACTATGAATCAGAACATACTTGACAGCACTTAACAACAACAGCGATAACCCATCCCCAAATAATTCTTTACTGCGTATGTAGTTTCAGATCATATCCTCTGCAAACAGTGATAGTTTTACTTTCTCCCTTCTTTTGTTTTTGTTGTGGTTAGGTGTCATCAAGTTGGCTCTGACTCACAGCAACCCTGTGCACAACAGAATGAAACAATGTCAGATACTGCACAATTGCTATGTTTGAACCCAATGTTGCTGCCACTGTGTCAGTCATGTAGTTGGGAGTCTTCCTCTTTTGGGTTGACCCTCCACTTTTCCAAGTATGATGTCCTTCTCCAGAGACCAGTCCTTCTAAATGAGAGATGAAGTCTCATCATTCTCACTTCTAAGGAGAATTCTGGCTGTACATCTAAGACAGATTTGTTTCTTCTTCTGACAGTCCATAATACTTTCAATATTCTTCAGCAGCACCATAATTCAAATTCATCAATTCTTACACGGTCTTCTTCATTCGTTGTCCAAATTTTACATGCATATGAGGTGATTAAAAATACAATGGTTTGGGTCAGGCTTTGTTGTTGTTGTTGTTGTCAGGTGCCATCGAGTTAGTACGACTCATAGTGACCCTATGCACAACAGAATTAAACACTGCCTGGTCCTGCATTAACATCATAATTGTTGCTACGTTTAAGCCCATTGCTGGTGCCACTATGCCAATCGATCTCATCTGAGGTCTTCCTCTTTTTCTCCTATACTCCATTTTACCAAACAAGGTATCATTCTCCAGGAAATGATCCTTCCTGACAACATGTCCAAAGTATGAGAGATGAAGTCTGGCCATCCTGGCTTCCAGGGAGCATTCAGGCGATACCTCTTCCAACACAAATTGTTTGTTCTATTGGTAGTCCATGGTACTTTTAATATGCTCCTCCAAAACCATGTTTCAAATGCATCAATTCTTCTACAGTTTTCCTTATTTACCATCCAAATTTCACATGGATATGAGGTTACTGAAAATATCACCTTATTCTTCAAACTAACATCTTTGTGCTTAAACTCTTTAAAATGGCCGCGTGCAGCACATTTGAGTAATGCAATACATCATTTGATTTTTTAACTGCTGCTTCCATGAATGTTGATGGTTGAATTCAAGCAAAATGAAATTTTTTTACAACTTCAGCCTTTTCTCTTTAATTTTTTAAAATTTTTATTTTAAAACTTTTATTGTGAATTACATGATAGTTTGAAGGACCCTATTGTAGTTCAAACTGACGTTGCTGTCCGGCACATTATCCGGAAGATTACATTGGAGCCACTAGGCTAGATCAAATAACTAACTTGCAGTTAGTAGCCAGGCACTTAACCACTGTGTCACCAGGACAAACTTTTATTGAGAATCAGCTGTGTGATGGGCCCTTTGGTAAACATGAAGAACAAGGTTATAAAAAAATACAAACACAAAAGCCATATATATATATATTAAAGTTTTAATTGTGACATTTACATGGGAGAACATCAGTTTTACACTCATCCTATCATGTTTCATTTCATTGCAATGATTACAATCCCCTCCATGCGTCATCAAGTAACCCCAAAGAGTACACCACACCTTCCTCCTTTCCCTTGCCACCAGCACACAGCCCTTCTCCCTTCCTGAGTCCAGTGTCCCCAGCCGCTCCATCTGTCCACGTCATCATCTATGTCTCCATCCCTGGAGTCACTGCCTCTGTGGGTAGGGTCCCACTCTCCTTTCTTCTCACTTGATGGTCCCAGGGACCTCTGCTTCTGCACTGCAAAATCAATCACTCTCCTCTTTTTTGTCAAAAAACATCTACCTCTATATTTCCTAGCCTCACAGTCAGACCTGATGGCAATTATTCACTATTGTACCACAAGAGTCTTATCTCCATTTCCTTTCACTAGCCGGGTCCCAATGGATTGGAAATCATTCAGTGGTGATTATACCTTCCCCTGCCCCATCTGGAACTAGGCTCCCTCTTGAAATCTTGTAAGCCAGTCACTTCTTGCCTTTATAGCCGCCCCCCCCCCAACCAATTTTGAGTAACCAGTCTATGTTGCCCATCTCTGTCAACCCTGTGTACTGAGGGAGTGGAGTGATCCTGCAGTAAAGATGTGTTCCCTTTTTGGAACTACTACATCCATAAGTATAGGTAAAGTTCATCAAATTGTAGTAGATTACTCTTTTTTTTTTTTTTTGCTCTTCTTTCCTCTTCTCCTCAAATTCTGATCATCCAGCCATAGAAGCCAGGTCATGTAGGTACTATATGCAAGTATGGGTGATCATGTGCCTCTCCCCTCACTTCATATCAGCTGGACGCTTCACTCTCTGCTCTAGTTCTCTGTGGACATGTCACAGCCTCTGGGCCCAGGAGTCACAGGGTCTTGCCATACTATTGGTCATCCAGGTTTCCACCCGTGTTCACGGGGATCTATTGAATGTGGTCGGCCTTAGCTTGCAACTTTATTGCTGTTTTTTCCCCTCTTCCCTTATTGGTGATCAATGTGGTCACCAACCAGACCACATGCCTGCTCATGTATTCCCCTTGAGTCTCAGTCTTTGAAAGGGATTTGCTCTGAGGGGTCCCCACCACTTACCTTGATGTCTCCTGGGCAAACAGCTTACTTGTTCTTGTAGTAATCAATCACACTGCCATTATTGTTTCAGATTTTTCCTGCCGGTCTTTCTTTCATGAAGCTGCTCCAGGCTGGTCTACTCATCCTTTCCAGTGGAAATTTCCTACCTCAGTCGGTTCTGAATGGGGTTCTGGATTCCACCTATGATCGTGTGTAATGTAAAGGCTCCACAGGAAACCTCTTTCACTGAGCAACTTCCAGTCCCTTTTAAGGTATTCCAATCAGTTATAGGCTGAAGATGGACTTAAAAGATTTCTGTAGTGATGATTCTGGCTATTCCTTTCTCCCCACCTCAAGTGTCTATTTTACAATGGTAGGCATGCGAAACTAAGATTCAAAAGAAAGCCTAGCATATTTACACTATTCCCCTCATTTACCCAATAAAACCATGCCTCACTCCCTGTATCTGAGAGACCTGTTGTTCCAAGGTTGTGTATATATTATCATTTATCTCTGTCCCACTTAGTCCATGCAAACCTACCTAATTGTTCTCCCATCAGCCTTGTTCTTCCATTCCCCTCCCTCTTCTTTTTTATTGTGCATCCCCTCACTGCACCTAAGTTATCCTGTGTCTATTCCTTACCCTGTGCTCTATCTTC
>NW_006408773.1:956128-959710 GCF_000296735.1 Chrysochloris asiatica | reverse complement strand
GGTCCTATGCAGTATTTCTCCTTTTGTGACTGACTAATTTCAATCAGCATAATGTCATCAAGGTTCATCCATGTTATGCTGTGGCTTGCAGCTTCCTTGTTGTTCTTCAAGGTAGCATAGTATTCCATTGTATGTATGTACCACAATTTGCTTATCCATTCTTCAATTGATGGGCACTTAGGCACTTTTTGCTATTGTAAATAGTGCTGCTATGAACATTGGTGTGCATATATCTATTCGTGTTATGGCTCATATTTCTTGTGCGTAAATATCAAGAAGAGGTATTTCTATCTCCAATCTTCTGAGAATGCGCCAGATTGCTTTCCAGAGAGGCTGGACCATTTTGCAATCCCATCAGCAATGCAGGAGTGTCTCACCCTGTCTCTCCACATCCTCACCAGCATTTATTGTCCTCTACAATTTTTATCTTTGCTGGTATTGCTGGTGTGAAATGATATCTCATTGTTGTTTTGACTTGCATCTCTCTAATGGCTAGTGATTGTGAACAATTCTTCATGTTTGTTGGCTGCCTGGATCTTTCCCTTGGTGAAGTGTCTGTTCATATCCTGTGCCCATTTTTTAATTAGGTTGTTTGTCTTTTTCTTCTAGAGGTGTTGTAGTTTTCATGTATTTTAAAAATGAGTCCCTTGTCTGATGTGTCGTTGCAAAATATTTTTTCCCACTCAGTGGGTTCCATTTTTTACTCTTTTAGTTATGTTTTTTGATGCACATACATTTTTAATTTTTAGTATGTCCCAATTATCTATTTTGTCTAATTTTGTTTTGCATAATTATCAAAATGTTTGGTAGTCTGTGTATACTTGTATTAGATCCCTCACATTTGTACCTATTTTGTCATTGATGACTTTCATTATTTTGGGATTCACATTTAAGTCTTTCATCAATGCCGAGTTGTTTTTTGTATAGGGCATGAGGTAAAGGTCTTGTTTGAGTCTTTTGCATATCACTTTCCAGTTCTGCCAGCACCATCTGTTAAAGAAAATATCTCCACCCCATGTAATGTACCTAGGCACTTTGTTGAAAATCATTTGGCTATATGTGGATTGGTTAATTTCTGGATTCTTGATTCTGTTCCATTGATCAATGTACCTTTCATTGTACCAGTACCAGGCTGTTTTGACCACAGTAGCCATGTAGTAGATTTTGAAATCGGGAGCGAGAGGCTTCCAACCTTGTTCTTCGTCTTGAGCAGTATTTTGCTTATCCTAGGACTCCTTCCTTTCCATATAAAGTTTGTGATTGTCTTTCCATTTCTTTGAGAAATGTCACTGGAATCTGGATTGGGATTCCATTATATGTGTAAATTGCTTTGGATAGTATTGACATTTTCATGATGTTAAGTCTTCCTACATAAGGAGCTCTGGTAGCGTAGTGGTTACGAATCGGGCTGCGAACCTTAAGGTCAGCGGTTCGAAACTACCAGCCGCTCCGCGGGAGAAAGATGAGGCTTTCTACTCCCGTAAAGATTTACACCATCGGAAACCCTGTACAGGGTCGCTATGGGTCGGACCCGACTCGATGGCACTTAACAACAACAACAACAACATCTAGGAACATGGTATGCTTTTCTACTTTTGAAAGTCTGTTTTGGTATCTTGTAGTAGTGTTTTGTAATTCTCTTTGTATAGTCCTTTGTTTCTCTGGTTACGTTTATTCCTAAATATTTCAACGTTTGGGCAGCTATGATAAATGATATTTCTTTCTTAATGTCTGTTTCTCTGCTATTCATAAAGTTTTCAATGACTAAAGATTTGGAAGTAGTTCGTCACTCTTTCTTCTAGTCTGTCTTTAGGAAGCTCATCTGAAACCTGTCCACCATGGATGACCCTGCTGGTTATTTAAAATACCGGTGGCATAGCCCTCAGAATCACAGCAACTCACAAGTCACCAACCATAGTATGACAGACAGATGAGTGGTGACCATTTGGTTTTATGAGAGAAAAGAGGAAGAACCAGTAGTTGGAAAATATGGCCTTGGTGATAGAAATGATGCTGGATAACATATGATAGAACTCTGCAAAACCAATGCTTTCTTCATTTCAAATACCTTCTTTAGACAGCATAACAGACGACTATAAACATGGAACTCACCAGATGGAATACACAGAAATCAAATTGACTACATCTATGGAAAGAGAAGATGGAAAAGCTCCATATCATCAGTGAAAACAAGCCAAGGGGCAGACTGGAACAGACCAACAATTACTCATATGCAAATTCAAACTGAAGCTGAAGAACATGAAAACTACTCCATATGAGCCCAAATATGGCCTTGAATCTATTCCACCTGAATTTAGACATCATCTGAAGAACAGATTTGATACATTAAAAGCTAAAAACCAAAGACCAGAAGAGTTGTGGGATGACATTAAGAATATCACACGTGAAGAGAGCAAAAAGTCATTAAGAAGACAAGAAAGAAGGAAAAGATCAAAATGGATGTCAGAATAGACTCTGAAACTTGCTTTCCAGCATAGAAATGCTAAAGCAAATGAAAGAAATAAGGAGGTCATAGAGCTGAACAGAAAATTTAAAAGATCAGCTCCAGAAGATAAAGCCAAATATTGTAATAAAATGTAAACAGATCTGGAATCAGAAACCAAAAAGGAAGAACACGCTCAGCATTTCTCAAGCTGGGGAAATTGAAGAAAAAATTCAAGCCTTGACTTTCATTATGGAAAGATTCTCTGGGCAAATTATTGAAAGACGCAGAAAGCATCAAGAGAAGATGGAAGGAATACACAGAATCACTGTACCAAAAGGAAATGGTTAATGTTCAACCATTTCAAGAGGTAGCATATGATCAAGAGCCAATGATCCTGAAGGAGAAAGTCCAAGGTGCACTGAAGGAACTGACAAAGAACAAGGCACCGGAAATTGATGGAATACAACTTGAAATTTTTCAAGAAAGGGAGGTGGCACAGGAGGCACTCACTCATCTGTGCCAAGAAATTTGGAAGACAACTATCTGACAGACTGATTGGAAGAGATCCATATTTGTGCCCATTCCAAAGAAAGAGGACCCAACCGAATGTGGAAATCATCTGACAATCTTTTTGATATCTCAAGTGAGTAAAGTTTTGCTAAAGGTTATACAGAAAAGTCTACAATCATACATTGACAGAGAACTTCCAGAGGTTTAAGCTGGATTCAGAAGAGGCCATGGAACGAGAGATATCAGCTGATGTCCGGCGGATCTTGGCTGAAAGCAGAGAATATCAGAAAGATGTTTACCTGTGCTTTATTGACTATGCAAAGGCTTTCAACTGTGTGGATCATGACCAGCTTTGGACAACATTTCAAAGTTTGAGTATTCCAGACACTTAATTGTACTCATGAGGAATCTGTACCTGGACCAAGAAGCCGTTGTTCAAACAGAACACGGGAACACTGAATGTTTTAAAATTAAGAAAGGTGTGCGACAAGGTTGTATTCTTTTACCATACTTATTCAATCTGTATGCTGAGCAAATAATACGAGAAGCTGGTTTCTATGAAGAAAAACGTGGCATCAAGTTTGGAAGAAAACTCATTAACAACCTGTGATATGCAGATGACACAA
>NW_006408773.1:936622-955576 GCF_000296735.1 Chrysochloris asiatica | reverse complement strand
AAGATGGAGGGTCAGAGAAAAAGAGGAAGACCCCCAACGAGATGGATTGGCCAGGTGGCAGCATCAATGGACTCGTGTGGCAACAGTAGTGAGGTTGGCCCAGGATCAGACATTGTTTTGTTCTGCTGTGCATAAGATCGCTATGAGTCGGTGCCAACTCAATGGCACCAAACAACAACAACAATGTCTTTTTCAGTGCTGTCATTGTTACTGTAGAGGAATCCAACTGATTTTTGTATGTTGATCGTATACCCTGTCACTCGGCTGAATCTTCCAGTGATGTCTAGTAGATTTTTTACTGAATCTTTGTGGTTTTCTATGTATAGGGTCATATCGTCTGTAAATAGAGAGAGTTTTACTTCCTCTTTGTCAATTTGGATTCCTTTAATTTCCCTATCTTTCTGTATAGCTCTGGCTAATACTTCCAGCACAATATTGAGTAGGACTGGTGACAAAGGGCATCCTTGTCTGGTTCCTGTTTTCAGAGGAAAGTCTCTCAGTTTCTCTCCATTGAGAGTGATGTAGGCTGTTGATTTTTTACATATGCTCTTGATTATGTTTAGGAATTTCCATTCAGTTCCTACTTTCTTGAATGTTTTTATCAGGAATGGATGTTGGATTTTGTCAAATGCCTTTTCTGCATCAATGGATATGATCATGTGGTTCTTTTCCTTTTTCTTATTTATGTGGTAGATTGCATTGATTATTTTTCTAATGTTGAACCATCCTTGCATACCTTGTATGAAACCCACTTGGTCATGATGTATTATTTTTTGATGTGTTGCTGGATTCTGTTGAGAATTTTTGCGTCTATGTTTATTAGGGATATTGGTCTGTAGTTGTTTTTTCCTAGTGATGTCCTTCCCTGGTTTTCGGATGAGGGTTATGCTTGCTTCATAAAAAGTTAGGAAATTTTCCATCCTCTTCTACATTCTGTAATAATTTTAGTAGAATTGGTGACAGCTTTTCTGTGAATGTTTGTTTGAACTCACCAGTGAAGCCGTATGGGCCTGGACTTCTTTTGGTTGGGAGTTTTTTGATGACCTGATCAATTTCTTTTTTTTTTGGGGGGGGGTCTGTTCAAGTTTTCTTCTTCACTCTGTGTAATTTTTGTAAGTTGTGTTTTTCTAAAAATGCATCCATCTCTTCTAAGTTTTTGAATTGGTTGGAGTACAATTTTTCATAGTTTTCTGTTACTATCCTTTTGATTTCATTTGGTTCAGTAGTGACATGGCTCATGTGGTTTTTATTGTGAGTTGTTTGTGTCTTCTGGCTCTTTTCTTTGGTTAGGTTTACCAATGGTTTGTCAATTTTATTGTTCATTTCAAAGAACCAACTTGTTATCCTATTGATTCTTTCTATAGTTTTTTTGTTTTTCGTCTCATTTATTTTTGCTCTTTATTCTTTCTTTTGTTTTGGTGACTCTAGGTTACTTCTGTAGGTCAGTTTGTAAATGTTGGAGATGCTGTTCTAATGTGTTAATTGTGTTTTTTTCTTCTTTTTAGATGTGCACATTTATTGCAATAAATAGCCCTCTCAACACTGCTTTCACCATGTCCCAAATATTTTGGTATGTTGTGTTTTAATTCTCATTTGTTTCTAAGAACTTTATGAATTCACTTATAATTTCTTCTTTTACCCAGTTGCTTTCCATCAGGGTGTTGTTCAGTTTCCATGTATTCAACTTCATTTCCTTAGTCTTTTTGTTGTTGATTTCTAGTTTTACAGCAATGTGTTCTGAAAAGATGCTCTGTAGTATTTTGATTTTGTAAATTTATAGAGGTTGGCTTTGTGACCTAACGCGTGGTCAATTCTGGAGAATGTTCCATGTGCACTGGAGAAGAAAGTATATTGTGCCATTGTTGGATAGAATGCTCAGTATACATCTATGAGGTCAAGTTGGTTGATTGTGATGTTTAGTTTTTCTGTAACTTTGTCGAGTGTCTTTCTGGTTGTTCTATCCCTTTTCAAGAATGGTGTGTTTAAATCTCCCAGTATAGTTGTAGATTTATCTATTTCTTTCTTCAGTTCTAGAAAGGTTTGCTTCATATATTTTGGTGCTTTTTCATTGAGAGTGTAGATATTTATTATAGTTATGTAGTCTTCCTCAGTTGACATTTTGATCATGAGGTAGTGTCCTTCTTTATCTCTTATGCTGGTTTTTGTCTTAAAGTTTACTTTATCAGAGATTAGAATTGTGACTCCTGCTTGTTTATTGTTGCGTTAGCTTGGTATATTTTTTCCCATCCTTTAACTTTTAGTTTCTTTTTGTCTTTGTGTGTAAGATGTGTCTTTTGAAGGCAACATATTGAAGGGTCTTGTTTTCATATCCATTCTGCCACTCTCTGTCTCTTCACTGGTGCATTTAATCCTTTGACATTCAATGTAATTATTGATAGGCATGAATTAAGTACCGCCATTTTGTTATTTTTTTGGTAATGCTGTTTGTTCCTTTGTTCTGCATGCCTTGTTGTGCTGTTTTGTGTGTGTGTGTGTGTGTGTGTGTGTGCTATTTCTTGTTGGTTCCTTCTTGATTTTCATGTTTGCTTGTTCTGCTTGGAATTTCATTTTCATGGTAAATTGTGAAGTATTAAATTTCTTTGGGATTACTTTATATTATAGTCTATTAACTTTTCTCTCCATTTAAGAAAATCTATTGTATCCTTTAATCTACCTGACATCCTCACCACCTGGATGTCTGTTCCTACTTTTATCCATTCTTTTGCATTGATATTATTTTGATCTTCAGTTGACCTCCCAGCTCCTTTGAATTCATTGTTGTAGTTTTGCTCTGTACTGAACTCTGCTATCTGTCAACTGAGTTCCAGGTGGTGTTGCCACGCCTGTCAATATCTGGTTGTTGTCTGTTCTCGTTCATTTTCAGTCCAAAGAACTCCCTTTAGGTTTTTTGAAGTACTGGATTGGTTTTGATAAAATCTCTTAGATTATGATTATCCTCGAATATTTTAATTGCACCATCATGTGGGATTGGTAATTTTACTGGATAGACAATTCTTGGTTAGCAGTTTTTTTTTTTTTTTTTTTCCTTTTTTCTTTTAGGGTTTAGTATATGTCTCCCCATTGCCTTCTTGCCTGCATCATTTGTTCTGAATAGTCAGAGCTTAATCTGATTTGCTTGCCTTTGTAAGTGACACTTCTCTTCTCCCTGGCCACTTTTAGTATTCTCTCTTTGTCTTTGATTTTGGAGAGTTTGATTATTATATGTCTTGGTTAGTTTGTTTTGTTGTTGTTGTTTTGTTTTTGGAGTCTATCCTTCCTGGGGTACGTTTGGATTTTTGAATATTTATCTTCTCATCTTTCAAGATATTAGGGAAATTTTCTTCCAGAAGCTCTTCAACTATCTCCTCTGTGAACTTCTCTGATTCTTCCTGTTCCAGAATGCCAATAATTCTGAAGTTGTTCTTCTTCATGTTATCCAGCATGAATCTTAGACTTTCTTCAGATTTTTTTATCCTTTTTTCAGCTTGCTCTTCTATCTTAGCAGTATTGAGAGATTTGTCTTCCAAGTCGCTTGTTCTGGCTTCCATCTCTTCTATTCTTCTCTTTTCCCCTTTCAGTGTATTGTCCATTTCTGATATTTTGTAATTAATTATCTGGACCTTTTTTTGCAGGTTTTTAATTGTTTATAATACTGTATCAATTTTGTTTCATTGCTTTTGTAGTACTTTCGTGACTTCTTCCTTGTTTTCCTTTCTCCTTTTTCAGAGCATTTGAATTTGTTTCCATATCATTCTTCTGAATTATTTCTCAGGCAAATTCAAAATCTGTTTTTCCTCTTCTGGGGAGCCTTTGTCTGTCTCCAGTGCATTTGTCTCAGTTACTCTTTTCTGTTTTGGGACATGTTTCGATAGCCTTTGTTGTGTTTGAGATCTTTTGTTTGTCATTTCCAGTAGTTATGTGGTTTTATAAATGCATAAATGGATATTTCTTGTTGTGTTATTGAGCTTGCTGGGTGTCTCTTGGTCTCCTGGTGGATATGATCATGAGATAGGCTTCCATTTTCGCATGTAATGCTTAGCAGCTGTTATTGGCTATTGTCTCAATGGTGGAATATTATGGGGTATGCTTGTAGCTTGGCTATATGGCCATGATTGCTGTCTCTTCTTAGGTAACGTGGGGAGAAAAAGCTCCCACCTCCAGGAAAAATGTGTGATCAAAAGGACTAAGAGCAGAAGCAATATAAAAGCAGAGACAAAAACCACCACTTTGAAACAAAAATAAAACTGTGTCTGACTATCTAGTCACCTTGCTACACAGGCAGTGTGTGTACACTGTAGAAGCCTCCAGCAGTTGGCAGGGTTGTCCTCTCACTCAGGCCCCTCCTCTTGTTACCACTGTGGAGGTGCACAGATAGATATTGAGAAGTTAATGGGAGAAAGATTGTCCACTATTTTTGTCTCTGAAAGTCAGTTAGGTATCTGTGTGTGCTCAGCATAATTCTGAAGATTGTAGTGTCCTTTTATGTAGGGGTTTTCCAGATGGTTCTATGGTTTGTCAGGCCTGATGGGCCTTCTTTTTTATTGTTAGATAGGCCAGAATAGTAGGTCCTGGAACAGATTAATTTTAGGGCTGGGATGGCAAGGCTGACGTCATAAGCAACTGCCAATCTCTTTCTCTCTGTACTGTGGTAAAACTGTGGGGTCAGCTTTGGACTTTTTTTTTGGGGGGTGGGGGGTGGGGGTGGGAGGGTTTCCACCCACTCACCTGAAGGCGTCCAGGCTGGGTAAAGAAGGCAGAACAGGGAAGAAGAGGAAAAAATGTGTAGGATCCCCCGCACCTCCTTTTGCAAATGTCACTGCACAACTTTTAGCGCAGATTTCCTATGCAGATCTGACTGTAGCCTTGCCCTCTGAACTCCACCTGGGTAGGGTGTCCACAGAGAAAGTCCTGTCTCCAGTGATTCCTAACTTGCAGTATTTTCTTTTATATCATGATTTTTTTTCACTTGCGAGAACGGAAAACTGACATCCTGGACCTTATGTTAAATCCAGATCTCTGGTGTTGTTCCATTAGCACAGCATCTCTGGGTTTTCAATCCCTCCCCCACGGAACCTTTCCTACCTGGCTGTCTCTGCCACACCCCAAATCAGAACTCTCAGTCTTTTCTCTTTTATTTATTTTTTTTTCCCCCTAATTGTTCTGGCTAGAATTTTCTGCACATTATTGAATCCTAATGATCAAACTGGGCATCCTTATTTTGTTCCCTATCTTAAGGGGAATGCGCTCAATCTTTCTCCATTGAGTATGATGTTAGCTGTAGACATTTCATAAATGTTCTTTATCATTACAGAGGAATTCACCCTCTCTACCTATCTTTTGGATTGTTTTTATCAGGAAAGGGTGCTGGATTTTGTTAAATGCTTTCTTTGTATCTATTGGGATGGTCATATGATTCTTATCATTTGTTCTATTAATGCTGAGTTGCCTTTTGTTTTGTTTTTGGAAGTTTTTAAACCATAGAGATAATTTATTTAATAAATGTTGGACTATTATAGCTTATTTACATAGCTTTGGCAGTTTGTGTTTAATGTTTTGGTCCATTACTATCAGTGTTTTAGCTGGTGACTCCAAGAACTACTCTTGTTACAAAGCAGAAAAAAAAATTTTTAAAAGAGAAAATTTACCACTATGCTAGTTGCTTTGTTAAATTTTTGTTTCCCTCCATAATCTCCCTGCTTTTGTTAACTTTTCAGATTTCTCAAGTACTTGTTTTTGTATTTGAATATACTTTTTAGTTGCAATTAGATGGCAAGATAAGCTATAATTATTTTTCACTGCCACAATGGAACTATAACTATGACAGATCAGATTTTGAATTCTAGCTCTGTCACTCACTACCTGAATAACTTTGGAAAAATTACCTAACCTCTTTAAGTATATTTTAATTTCATCTCTAAACTGTAAATAATAATCGTGTCTCCCTGAAAGCTATTCTTGACTAGAAGAAAATTATGGAAAAATAGGCAAGGACAGGCATCCTGGAGATAATCCCATTGTCCCTGGCTACCAGAGAAAGGAGATTCTCTTTGTTTAAAGGCTTTTGCTTGGCTTCTAAGATGTAGCAGTATACTTGAATATAGTTACTTGTTTAACTGTGACTTTTCCACCAGAATTTCTATGAAGACAGGGCATGTATTTTACTCATGTATGACTATATTCCCACATTTTTCTCAAAGAGTAGGCACTCAATAATTATTGAATTAATAGACATAATTATGGACAGTCTACTTAGCACTCTACATTTAGGATTCTCAAACGTCTAATTCTAGCTACACTTACTTGCATTCAATTTGACTCTCCTTATCCACTGCCATGTAGCCCCCTAGACTTTGTCATCCTCATAATTTTTTTTACATCAGAAATCCTGAACTTCAACATTCCACTTACTGAATTCAAATCTTTATCCTCCAAGTAACCTGTTATCCTTCTACTTTCAGGATAAGCACTGAACCACAAGGTCAGTTTTAAGCACAAGGTCATTGGTTCAATCTTATCAGCTGCTCCTCTGAAACCCTATACAGGGTTGCTATGAGTCAGAATCAACTTGATGGCACTTAACAACAACAAAAACAACAATAATATACATAATACTATTGATGTGACAACCACTTTTGTTCTTTTTCTCCTAGTCGTTTGATACAGGGAAAACAGCCTTATTGAGGCTAACACATCCCAGGGAAATTTCTTGGACTGTTTCTGTTTATTTTGGGCTCCATTCATTGATCTGTGTTGGTACTATGACATGTCTGTAGTTTTTTTATGTGGTGAGGAAAATTAAAGTGGTCCATTTTAGATAATAAATCTCTTAGGTGAAGATATATCCACAGCATGCAACATTATATACTAAGTACTGAAAATCCACTTTGGTCACTGTTTCATGACAAAACTACATTTTTTTTTTTCAAAAAGTGTTTCTTGTTATGGAAGAATGTATCTAATACTACACATGTTCTCCATATATCAGTTTGTACATTTAAATAATTATTTTAATGAAAAGCATAATCTAGTAACAATATAGATGTTTGCCTTTAACATAGACAAGGCAGGAATAACATTTTTTTATAAGTAATTTTCATTCAGTCATTAGGAACAACTTTTTCATATACATAAAACTAGATGAATCACTACAGTCTGTTTGTTTTCATTGTAGGATTTATTTTGGGAATTAAATCTTTATTAGTCTCTGTTCCCCCAAAATATGTGTTGTAAACCCTATGCCTAGTTTAAGGACTAAGTTGTGCCTGACCCAAGTCATAGTATTTTCAATCTATTCATATGCATTTGAAAGTTGGACAATGAATAAGAAAAAAACATAGAAGAATTAATGCATTTAAGTTATGGTGTTGGAGAAGAATGTTAAAAATACCAAGGACCATCAAAAGAACAACCAAATCTATGTTGGAAGAAGTGCAACCAGAATGCTCCTTAGAAGTCAGAATGGTAAGATTTGCTCTTTCATACTTTATGAGGAGGGACCAATCCCTGGAGAAGGACATCATGCTTGGTAAAGAGGAAGGTTGAGGAAAGAGGAATACCACGCAATGAAATTGATTGACACCGTGGGAGCAGCAATGGGCTGAAGTATAACAATTGTGAGGATGGCCCAGGGCTGGTCAGTGTTTCCATTTTGTTGCACATTGTGTCCCTATGAGTCAGAACCAACTCTAAGGCACCTAAGAACAACAATGCTTATGGTTGTACTTCTATTTGGGAATGGATTGCCTTTGTTATGTTACTGAGGCACAATTAGTTTCAGGTGTATTTTGACTCATTCACTTTTGAGATATAAAAGAGATTAAATATTAGCTAGAAGCAGAGATTAGGGACAAGAGATATCAAACCATGTAAAGATCATCCTGGAAGAGAAGTATTAAAGAAACAAGGACCCTCCTCCAGAGATGATAGAGAGAGAAACTAATGCCCTGAATTCAGATTTCTAGTTTTCTAGATTATGAAAATACGTTTCTGTCTCTTAAAGTGAGCTACTTGTGATATTTCTGTTACAGCAGTACTAGATCACTAAGAGAGTTACTTATGGTTCTTTATTCCCATTGCCTCAGGGCACTTGAAGACGTAAAAGTAATTCATATGACTTGGTATATATTTACATGTCTTTCTGCTTTCCTGTGTTAATAAATTTTACATGGCTTTTTAAAATCAGCATAGCCAAGTGTCTATGGTTGGGAATAGAAATTTTTTGTTACAATTTTGAGTTGTAATTATATCCCTTTTTAGGGTAAGGTGGTTAGCAGGCATATAAAGAGTTATAGTTATAAGTGTAGGAGAAAAGATGGAGTGGAAAACAATGCCTATTTCTGTTCATTGGTAAATCAAGCACTGGCACTATTTTACATAAGACTTGAATTATTTGTCAACTAAAAATGCATTTTGTTTTTTCTCATTATCCTTAACCTCCTAGAAGATGATGAATCTCATCTTTGGAACCCTAGCGTCATTTTCTCTCCTGGACTATATTACAAATGCCATCTACCAATATCAAAACTAAACCCATTGTCAATGTGTTAATTCCTACTCATAGTGATCGTGATCCTATCGAACAGAGTAGATCTGCTCCCTACATCTTCCAAGACTGCAATAACACTAACTTTGCAGTTAGGAATCCTATGGTTAACCCACAGAACAACCAGGACTTCACCCAAGAAAGAAGCTTTAAAAATTTAACACATACTTAAGTATCCTCACAAGGCACCAGTTGGAACTAGTAAGATATCACATACTAAGACTTCATATCATGAACACATTGCCAACTTAGGCTGAAATGTAAACCCACAAAAAAAAAAATGTTGAAAGGAGGACTAATATAATTAAATTCTTCATTTATTTTTCAGAGGGGGAAACTGGGCATCTAAGAGGCTATGTGACTTGCCAAGGTCACAGGGTTACATCATTGTTTTAAATTGAACATTCATTCTGTGGTTGTAGAGCATTTTGTAATATAATATATGTTACACTAATGATTGCCATTGCAGTCCCACAATGATGCATTTTTCTCTTCTATACTTATTTTATAAAATATAAAAATATTCACAAGTATCTGTTCATTGTCAGAACACCCGGTCTACTGCTTTAAATCATAAGCATGAAATTGCATCCTTTGATGTTTTGCTTTTCATAGTTGCAAAATGTAATTTCATTAAATAGCATTGATTCATTCATCAGTAAGCATGTGAAACAAATATTCTTGAAGCTGAAGGACAAGGGTGAGATGGGAACGGAGTTACAAAGTAGGGGATGCATTCCTCACTGTTATTGAAGAACTTTGAAACTAGTGGTGGGGAGAGACAAATACAAGTAATGGTTGAAGAACAATGTAAAGTTATATATTTACCAGTGCACAGGGTCATACAAACTGAAGGCTAAGAAGATGCAGAATAATGGTGGGACCTGAGTAAGATGGGGTTAATTAAGCAGCTTCCTGTAACAGGCTAGTTATAAGCAAATTATTAAGGTAATTTAAACGTTGTTGACATTGAAAAGTTAAGAGCACTCTTTATGGAGAAATGACAACAATGCAAACATGGGACTTAGAAAATTTAAATAACCTGCAAAGGAAGAAAGGAAATTAGTTTGGCTGTAACAAAACATCTTAACTAGAGCATAACAAACTAAGAGGGTCCATATTTTGGAAAAGTCTGGGGGCAAGTTCTATGAGATCTTTAATGGTAGACCAAATGGGTTACATTTTGCCTAGTATTTACCAAGGCTTATCTCATGCCAGGTTTTGTATTAATAGTTTTAAGAATTGTCTAATTTTCAACCTTTATAGCATTATTATCAGAGAAGTTTTAATATATTCCTCCACTCTGTATTTAAGGAAACTTCCCAAAGACAAAAGATAGAGACACCGACCCATTCTGCCTTCAGAGTCCCCAAGGCAGTCATTCTGTATAGATACTGAGCAAGAAAAGAAAGTCATAAAAATACTATTGGTAATATATTATCCCAATAGTTTTATGAAGGATAATAATACAACAATGGTTATAATTTTTTAAAGACTCAGATGCAACATGAATCATTAAATCAGTCACGATTATTACTAAAATGCATACAATTTACCCTGCTGATTTTTTTTTCATTGGTGTTTATTAATGTTCCAGTGTGAAAGGAGAAAAATGAACATTTAATACTACCTGTTTCCTATTTCCAACTGTGATGAACAATGAAAACAATACACGCAAATTTCATTCTCTTCCCTTTGAGCAGATGAAGAAAGTCGACAGTTTGATGGAATTTTATATATGGATTTGTTTATGTATCTACTTAATTTTAGTAGAAACTAATATCCTAGGCAATTTTTTTTCTTTTTACATATACAGAAAAATTTCATACAAATTAAATAGCTCTATTGCAGCAGTTCCATGATTAAAAAAAAATAAAAGATTATCAAAATGAATTTTTCATTTAGTTTTTGCCTCAAATAAGAGTTGTAGGCTCAGGTCAAAGAACATTTACTCTCAATATCATATAGTAATGTCTACAACTAAGAGTGAAACATTTAGATTAGAAGCATTTAAATAATTGTTAAAATTTTATAATAATCACAACACCCTATGGCCACTGAACATATATATTTTGAGTACCTGAAATAATGCAGACCCTGAGGTAATTGCTTTTGTTTAATTGGTTCACTTATTTCACATAGTATTATTTTTTTAAGATTAATGAAAAAGATATGCTAGAAAATCTTATTTCTAGACTCTTAAATACTAGACAATTTGGCTCCATTTATTTGAAATGACATATAAACTGCCACCAATTTTTCATTATCTGAACTCGTTTTGATATTTTAGTAGTCAACTCCCTTTCCCCTGAGAGATTGATCCACAGTAAATATAAACTTTGACCCTGAGCCCCAGGTGCCTCATTTGTCAAATGAGCTATGTGAAGGGTCTTACATATAGCTGTTTTAACTCCCTAAGAGGGCAGAATAACTGCTAAGGAACTGCTCAAGACCCTTTAAACTCCAACATTCTCTAATAAACAAATGTCAATAGGATTTTATAACATTCTCTGTGGTCATTCTTCTAACTAATATATAACTACATCTATCTACTTTGGGTGAATAATGTAACCAGCAAACTGGAGGGAATTCCAAAAGAAGGAAGTTTGAAATTATTTTCTTTAAAGATGAGATTTTTACCCTAAAAAATCTGCAACATAGAGTACAGATAAAATTAAAAAGAATATGAACATCTCTGAGATTATTGTCTAGCCTATTCTTAAAGCTAATCCAAGAAGGAAATTCTCATATTCTCCTGGGTAATCTCCTTGAGAAACTGACTGAAATACAGCTAAATATTTACGTATTTTACTTGAGACCCACTAACTAAACTTTTACTCATCAAGAATGTTACCTGCCTTTAATAACCATAGAGTACTTCATGCTGTGCCAAATTGAGCTCTATACACTTATTTTTCGATCTTGAACAAGATTGCTATTCAGTGCAAGGTTCTTGTGACCTGGGAAATTCAGAGCTCTTGCAGGAAAACTTGAGTTTATAATGTTTGCATGTACTGGACTTGACTGATCTAGTTCATTTTTATTCTTGTCAATATGGAGCTTTTTAAAAATGCTCATACCTTACAGGATATGACCAACACAGATTAAAGTTATTTCAAATTCTAGCACATGCAAAAACATTTTTAAGCTGTTCATTTTCCATGGTCTGGCTAGTTTCAGGAACTGAATTATTAAACCAGTGAGAGCATTGTCCAACTTGACCATTTTTCACCTAAAATTGAATCTGAGTCTTTTTATATATTTTTTAGTTATCTCTAATATAAATATTCTGTAAGATAATTATTAAAATTAAAATTATTAAATTATATATTAAAAACTTAAAATAAATATATTAGTGATATATATAAATTATATATATATATTTATTAATATACATACATATAAGTATAGAACATGGTTTGTAAAATCTTTTTTATTAATTTTTTTCAAAATATTAGTAAAATCTTGGTGGTTTGATTTTCTTCTCCCTCTTTCTACTCTTAAATATTATAGGAAAGACTACTGATAATAGCATTGATTTCTAGAACAAAATTGGTAATTATTATAATATATATTTACACAGAGTCCCTACAATACATAACAAAAATTTGAAGGAAGTTTTAACTACCAGTCATTGTGATCTAATTCACATAGGGCTACCAGTCATTGTGATCTACTTCACATAGGGCTATTGTATATTATAATTGCTCCAACATTTGGAGATATCATTTTTTTAAATCTGGGTCTCTGACTTTTTGGAATATATATATATTTGTTCCTATGTCCCTAAATATTTCCATGTGTATCTCCTACAATATAGGGATATTGTTTTACTTAACTACATTATAGTTAACAACTCCAATAAATGCAGCATTGATAGAATATTTTTGTCTAATCTACTGTCTATTTCAAGTTTATTTATTGATCCAATAAAATATTCTGTTGCATGTGGCTTCCTCAAGAACAGTTGCTATTTTATATGAGGTATTGTACAAAGGTAAGGCAAAACATATTGCTGCTAGAGTTCCAGTTACTACATGGATGGGTTTATTACATACAAAATGTATTTGAACATTTATATGTGATCAGTAAATTTTTGCAAATTCTCACAGTAATCCACTTGACTTGTCTTTGTCTACTAAGGGTGCCTTAAAAAAAAAAAAAAAGTTCAGTGAAAATAGTGGTTTCAAAAATCTGCTGGAACAATTAGATTCAAGGCAGACAGGTCAGTTCAGAAGATCACGATGTCTGATTTTGAGGATTCTAAAAGTATATAATCTTGAAGGCCATAGATGAAAACAAGTGCTTATTAGGGGGAAAAATTTAAGAAAATTGAAAACTACATTGGCGAGAAAAATATCTGGAAAGTAGCATTCAGAAAAGTTTTTCCATCATGAAAATACACCTGCTCATTTTTAAATAGTATAAAGGGCTATTCTATGAGACTTTGGGTGAGGGGTAACCTCACTTTATTCATCCTACAACCCTAATCTTTCTTGCCCCTTCAGGCCTCTTTTTGTTCCCCAAACTCAAAGAATTTTGAAAAGGTACATGACTTCCATCCTTGAGGATGTCCAAAATTGCCATTTTGACATGGTAAAAATTGAGGAGTGCAGAATTCTTCAGGGAAGGCTTAGGGATTCAGAAGTTTATAGAACCAGATGGAGCATATACCAAGAAACATTAATTTCACATTTAAATATTTTTGGTTCTATGATTTTATAGCAATACATCTTGACTGATGATGTACGATCCCTTCTACCAACATATATATACATATACTGATGTGGTGCTGTGGGCTAATGCGTCAGACTGCAAAGTCATTTGAACTGCAAAGTCAGTGGTTCAAGCTCACCAGCTGCTCCTTGGAAAACCTATACAGGGTCGCTATGGGTCAGAATCGACTCCACGGCACTTAACAACAACATATATTTCAGTATTCTTTCTACATTTTGTATTTGTCTGATACTTCTTCAGATTATGCATTTTCAGCTAAGGAGTCCTGGGGATGATGCACTGGACAGAAAGGTCTTTTTAAACTACAAGGTCAGTGCTGATACTTCTTCAGGTTGTGTATTTTTAGCTAAGGAGTCCTGGGGATGATGCACTGGGACAGAAAGGTATTTTTAAACTACAAGGTCAGTGGCTCAAATTCACCAGTTGCTCCTCAAAAACCCTATGCAGGGTCACTATGAGTTGGAACTGACTTAAGGGCACTTAGCAACAACAACAACAGCATTTCCAGCTAAAATACTACACAAGTAATGCTGTGTCATTCTGAGACCCTAACAGATTCCAAAACTGACTAGGTAGTAAAAGAATGAGAAAGAGGGTAGCCAAAGATGTAGGAAGAAACCAAAAATAATCCTCTTATTGATATTAGAAAGTCTAGACTACATTAGATTTTAATTCTGTTTTGCATCTTCCCCCTTTTCATCAGTATTCTTCTGTGGAATCTTTGATTTTTTTGTTAGGTGCTACCAAGTTGGTTCCCACTTATAATAACACTATTTACAAGAGAACTAAACACTGTCTATTGGTTTGTCCTGCACCATCCTCCCAATTGTTGCTACATATGAACCCATTGATATAGGCACTGTGTCAATTCATCTCAACTCATCGTCCACTTTTTTGTTAACATTCTACATTTTAAAGGAAGATGCCCTTCTCTAGGGACATGTTCAAAGTACATGTGACAGAGTTTTGCCATCCTCACGTCTAAGGATCATTCTGGCAACACTTCTTCCATACAGATTTGTTCATTCTTTTTATATTACTCTCTAACAGCATAATCCAAAGACACTGATTTTTCAAAGTAAAGAAAAAAATCTTGGGTCAGGAAATTAAAAGACTAGAGAATTTCAGAAATCAATAGTCAAAAGTCCACAATACTGGTATTGGGGTAAAAAATTCTGAGGAAACACTAAGACATAGTTTTCTTTTCTGTATAATCACAAAAGTGCATTTCTTAATGAGGTGTCAAAACTTCTTACCTCTCTTGCCTTTATAACCTGCAATGTGCATATAAATACAATCTTGCTTGCTGAAAGCCACAAGGAGTGAAAGAAAGTATATCTGAGGCTTCCATACTCAGTTTATATTGTTGCTGTTGTTTTAGGTGCTATCTATTATTTCCGATTCCATGCACAACAGAATAAAACACGGCAGGGTCCTGTGCCATCCTAACAATAGTTATTTTGCTTGAGCAGATTGCTGCTGCCACCTTGTCAATCCACTACGTTGAGGGTCTTCCTCTATTTCGTTAACCTCCACTTAACCAAAGGAGCCCTGGTAGTTTACTGGATGAATAGTTGGACTGCTAACCATAAAGCCAGCAGTTCAAATCTATTAGCTGCTCCATAGGAGAAAGATGAAACTTTCTACACCAGCTGCAGAAACCCTATACAGTTTGCTATAAGTAGGAATCGCCCATGTGGCACAAAACTACCACCACCAGTTTAACATGAATGATGTCTTTCACAGGGCCTGATCAGACCTGATAACATGTTCAAAGTTTGAGAGACTTAAGTTTCACCATCCTTGTTTCTAAGAAAAATTCTGAAGTACAACACAGATTTGTTCCTCTGGCAGTCCATGATACTTCAATGTTCTTCTCTAACACCATAACTCAAATGCATCAATTCTTTTATGGTCTTCCTTATTCCCTGACCACTTTTAAAATACATATGAGGCTATTGAAAATACCATGACTTGTATCAGGCACACCTTAGTTCAGAAACTGATATCTTTGCTCTTGAACACTTTAAAGAGGTCTTGCCCAGAAAATTTTCCTAAAGCAGTATGTAATTTGATGTCTTGACTGCTGCTTCCATGTGTGTTGATTGTGGATCCAAGCAAAATTAAGTATTTGACAACTTCAAACATTTCTCCATTTATCATGATGCTATTTATTGGCTCAGTATGAAAATTTTTGTTTTATTTACATTGATGTGCAATTGATGAAAGGCTTAGATCTTTGATTTTAATCAATAAATATTTTAACTCCTTGTGGCTTTCAGCAAGCAAGATTGTATTTATATGCACATTGCAGGTTATCAATAAGTCTTTCTCCAATCCTAATGCCACATCTTCTTCACATAACCCAGCTTCTGGGATAATTTGCTCAGCATACAAATTGAGTAAGTATGGTGAAAGATTACAACCCTGATAAACACTTTTCTGGTTTTTAAACAATTTAGCACCCCCTTGTTCTATTCAAACAACTGCTTCTGGGTCTATGCATAGGTTCCTCATGAGAATACCCATTCTAGAATACAGAGTTAAAAGCTTTTGCACAGTTAATAAAAAACAGATAAAAATATGTCTGCTCACTCCTGCATTGCTGGTGGGACTGAAAAATGGTCCAACCTCTCTGGAAAGCAATATGGCACTTCCTCAGAAGGTTGCAAATGGAAATACCTTATGATACAGCAATTCCTCTACTTGGTATTTACCCACAAGAAATACAAGCCACAACATGAAAAGATATATGCATACCAATGTTCAGAGCAGCACTACTTACAGTAGCAAAAAGATGAAGGCAGCCAGAGTGCACATCAACTGAAGAATGGATAAATAAACTGTGGTACATACACAGAATGGAATACGTCATTCACAAAATGAGGAATACTTCATAGGACCACTACTGTAAAAGACTAAGAAAAGAACACATACTAAAGGGGTATGGATTCTTTGCTGGTTGCTGGGATGTGGGGGTTGGGTGACGGGAGGGAGGAGAAGTGGAGCACAGGCAGGGAATAGACACAGGGTAGTTTGGGTGCTGGGGAGGGGGGCAATATACAAGAAGGGAGAGGTAAATGGAAGAACAAAGCAGATGGGAGAACAATTAGGCAGATTTGCATGGGCTAAGTGGGACAGAGGTAAATGATGTATGCACAACCTTGGAACAACAGGGCTTTGGGATACAGAGATTGAGACATGGTTGGGATGGGGAAGAGGGGGGAATAATGATAAGATGCTTGGCTGTCTTTTGAATCTTCGTTTTCCTTGCATTACCTTATAAAATAGACACTGGAAGGGGAGAGAAAGGAATAGCCAGAAACATCAGCATAGAAAGATTGTAAATCTGTCTTCTGCCATAACTGATTGGAACACCTAAAATGAGCCACAACATGCCCAGTGAAGGAGGCTTCCTGTGGAGCCTCTGCATTACATGGATATGGTACATGAAGATCTGGATGTGGTTCAGGTGGAACACTGAACCACATCCAGATCTTCAGAGATGGGAAATTTCCACTTGAAAGGATGAGCAGACCAGCCTGGAGCGGCTAGAACAGAAGATACTTCTTTTTTCTTTTTTTAAAAAATAAATGTTTTATTGAGTATTGAGTGATAATTTACATGGGGAAACATTAGTTTTACATTCATTCTATCGTACATCGTTTCATTGCCTTAGTTATCATCCCGTCCATCTATCACCCCCCAGCGAAAGAGTATACCTTGCATGCCCACCCCCCCCACTATCCTCAGCACACAGCCCCTTTCCCTCTCTGGGTCTCAACTCCCCAGACACTCCATCTCCTCTCTGTCTCCATCTCAGGCCTCACTGCTTCTCTGGGTGGGGTCCTGCTCTCCGCTCTTCTCTGTTGATGGTCCCAGGGCCCTCCGTTCCTAGACTGAAAGGTTAGTCACTCCCCTCCTTGCTTTAAAATATCCGCCTTTACATTTCCAGTCCTCACAATCAGTCCTGGTAACAATTTTCACCATTGCATCACATGAGATTCGTCTGCATTTCTTTTCATCGGCCCTTCCTAAACAGGTTGGGTACTATTCACTGGAGACTCCACTATCCTCCCTGCCCTGTGGATATAGGTTCCCTTTTGAAAGCTTGTAAGCCAGTCACTTCTTACCTTTGTATCCCTCCCCCCATTTTGGGTAGCCAATGTTCAAGTTGCCCAACCCTGTCCACTCTTTTGTATAGAGGGGATGGCAATAACTCTTGTAGCTGGTAATTGTTTTCTCTTTTGAGCTACTGAAGTTATAGGTGTACGTCCAGTTCATATAGTTGCGTCAGATGACACTTTTTCCCCACCTCGGGTTGAGTTCTGTTCATCCAGTCATTGAAGCCAGGTCAAGTGAGTATCATCTGCAAGTGTGGGTGTTCTTGCGTCTGTCTGCCCTCTTCTTATCAGCTGGTCTCTTAGCTCTCCACTCTAGCCCTCTGTAGCTGTGTCACTGACTCTGAACCCATGAGTCCCAGGGTCCTGCCTCGCTGCTGGGCGACCGAGTCTCCACCCGGGTTCACAGTAGTCTGCTGAATGATGCAGGGCTTACCTCGCCGCTTCATTGGTGTTCTTTGGCTGCTTCTTTTTATGGGTAACATGCGTGGTGGCCAATCACAGCATGTATTTCCGTTGCGTCTTAGTCTTGGGAGAGGAATTGCGCTGAGAGCACCCGTCCACTTGCCTTGATGTCTCCTAGGCTAGCAACCTACTTGTTCTTGTGGTAGCAGACAGACTGCCCTTAGTGTTCTGTGTTTTTCCTTTAGGTCTTTTTTTCAAGAAGTGTCTTCTGGTTTTCTGGCTGTTCCAGGCTGGTCTGCTTGCCTTTCGAGAGGAAGGTTTCCCATCGCTGAAGGTCTGGATGTGGTTAGGCTTTGATCTATGTTATTCTGTACTGCCAAGGATCTTCAGGAATCCTTCTTCACTGGATACATTGTAGTCCCATTTTAGGTATTCCAATCAGTTATAGGCAGAAGACAGACTTATAAGCTTTCTATGGTAACATCTCTGGCTATTCCTTTCTCTCCCACTCCCGTGTCTGTTTTATAATATAAGTATGAGAAACCAAGGTTCAAAAGTCTGCCAAGCCTCATAACATTATTCTCCCCCTTTCCCCATTCCCATCATATCCCAGTCTATGTATCCCAGAGCCCTATTGTTCCAAGGCTGGGCCTACATCATTTTTTACTTCTGTCCCATTTAACTCATTCATTCTTGTCTAGTTGTTCTCCCATATGTTTTGTTCTTCCATTCCCCTCTACCTACTTGTATATTTCCCCCCGTCCCCCCTCCCAAACTGTCCTGTGTCTACTCCCTGTCTAGTGCTTCACCTTCCCCTCCCACCCTTAACCCTACCCCTACATCCTAGCAGCCTGCTAGGAATCCACTTTAATGGGATATTAAGGGTTCTTTTTCTTAGTCTTTTACAGTAGTGGTCCTATGCAGTATTTTTCCTTTTGTGATTGACTAATTCCACTCAACATAGTGTCCTTAAGGTTCATCCATATTAGGAAGTGGCATGCAGCTTCCTTGTTATTTTTCAAGGTAGCATAATACTCCATTGTGTGTATGTACCACAGCTTGTTTATCCATTCTTCAGTCGATGGGCATTTTGGCTGTCTCCATCTTTTTGCTATTGTAAATAGTGCAGCTATGAACATTGGTGTGCAT
>NW_006408773.1:911913-931442 GCF_000296735.1 Chrysochloris asiatica | reverse complement strand
AAACCGACTTGGTCATGATGTATTATTTTTTTGATATGCTGTTGGATTCTGTTGGCTAGGATTTTGTTGAGAATTTTTACGTCTATGTTCATGAGCTCTGGAAGTGTAGTGGTTATGAATCGGGCTGCGAACCTGAAAGTCAGCGGTTCGAAACTACCAGCAGCTCCGCCGGAGAAAGATGAGGCTTTCTACTACCATAAGGATTTACACCCTCGGAAACCCTGCACAGGGTCGCTATGGGTCCAAACCGACTCGATGGCACTTAACAACAACAACAACATGTTCATGAGGCATATTGGTGTATAGTTTTCCTTTTTAGTGATGTCCTTCCCTGGTTTTGGTATGAGGGTTATGCTTGCTTCATAAAAAGTGTTAGGGAGTTTTCCATCCTCTTCTATGTTCTGGAATAATTTGAGTAGAATTGGTGACAGTTCTTCTCTGAATGTTTGGTAGAATTCACCCGTGAAGCCATCTGGGCCTGGGCTTTTGTTGGTCAGGAGTTTCTTGATGATCTGGTCAATTTATTCTTTTGTTATGGGTTTGTTCAGATTTTCTACCTCAGTCTGGGTAAGTTTAGGTAGGTCATGTTTTTCTAGAAATGTATACATCTCATCCAAATTTTTGAATTTGTTGGCGTACAGCTCTTCGTAGTATTCTGTTGTTATCTTTTTTATTTCATTTGGTTCTGTTGTGACTTCACCTCTGTGGTTTCTAATGCGATTGATTTGTGTCCTCTCCCTCTTTTCTTTAGTTGGTTTTGCCAATGGTTTGTCAATTTTATTAATCCTTTCAAAGAACCAGCTTCTTGATTCTTTCTATAGTTTTTCGGTTTTCTATCTCATTTATTTCTGCCCTTATATTTATTGTTTCCCTTCTTTTGGTCTGCTTCTAGTTGTTG
The DNA here is from genome assembly GCF_000296735.1 of Chrysochloris asiatica. Lineage (NCBI taxonomy): Eukaryota > Metazoa > Chordata > Mammalia > Afrosoricida > Chrysochloridae > Chrysochloris > Chrysochloris asiatica. Next base: position 930,544 of record NW_006408773.1, on the reverse strand, counting down.
AAGGTGCTGTGTTAATGTGTTGATTTTGGCTCTTTCTTCTTTTTGGATGTGTGCATTTATCACAATAAATTGACCTCTCGGGACTGCTTTCACCCTGTCCCAAAGATTTTGGTATGTTGTGTTTTCATTTTCGTTTGTTTATAGAAACTTTGTGAATTCACGTTTAATCTCCCACTATAATTGTGGATGTATCTCCTCTGTGGATAGTCAAAGAGCTTCCATTAAGGTTTGCTTCATGTATCTTGGTGCTCTTTCATTGGGAGTGTATATATTTATTATGGTTATGTTTTCTTGTTCAATTGATCCTTTGATCATGAGATAGTGTCCTTCTTTGTCTCTTATGGTGTTTTTTTATCTTAAAGTCTACGTTGTTGGAGATTGGTATTGCGACTCCTGCTTGTTAGAGCTGGTGTTGGCTTGGTAAATATTTTTCCATCCTTTGACTCTTAGTCTGTTTTTGTCTTTGAGTGTAAGGTATGTGTCTTGGAGACAGCGGTGTTGTTTGTTCTTTTGTTCTGCTTTCCTTCTTGTATTGGGTTTGTGTTTTTTTAGTTGATTCTAGTCAGTTTCTTTGTTTGGTTGTTCTGTTTGATAATTTGCGTTTTTGATCTGTTGTGGAGTGTTAACTTTCTTTGGGGTTACCTTGTAGTCTACTAGTTTCTCTCTGCATTTAGGATATTCCATTGCAACCTGTAATTTACCTGGCATCTCAACCACCTGGGCTTCTGTTGCTGCGTTTGTCCCTTCTTTTTACGTTGATATATTTATGTCCTTCAATTGATCTCTGGGTTCACTTGAGTTTGTTGTTGTCTCTTTTCTTTCTGGACTCTGCTTTTTGTTGACTGTGTTCCAGGTGGTGTTGCCATACCTGTCAATCTCTGTTTATCATCTGTTCTTGTTGGTTCTCCATTCCCAGAACTCCCTTTAGGATGTTTTGAAGTGCTGGGTTGGTTTTGATAAATTCCCTCAGATTCTGTTTATCCTGGAATGCTTTGAGCGTGCCATTGTATTTGATTGATAGTTTTGCTGGATAGTTTTTTTTTCTTGCAGGGTTTTGTATATGCCTCCCCATTGCCTTCTTGCCTGCATGGCTTGTTTTGAATAGTCAGCACTTAATCTAATTTGTTTGTCTTTATAAGTTATATTTCTCTTCTCCCTGGCAACTATTAGTATCTTTTCTTTGTCTTTGGTTTTGGAGAGCTTGATTATTATATGTCTTGGAGATTTTCTTTGGGGGTCTATCCTTCCTGGGGTATGTTGGGCTTCCTGAATATTTATTTTCTCATCTTTCAAGATGTTAGGAAAGTTTTCTTCCAGAAGCTCTTTGACTATCTCCTCTGTGGACTTCTTTGATTCTTCTTGGTCTGTAATGCCAATAATTCTTACAATATTCCTCTTCATGTTATCCAGCATGTATCTTAGATTGTCTTCAGATTGTTCTATCCTTTTAGCTGTTTGCTGTTCTACCTTGGCCATACTGAGAGACTTGTCTTCCAGTTTGCTAGTTCGGGCTTCCATCTCTTCCAGTCTGCTCCTTTCACCTTTCAGGCTATTGTCTATTTCTGATATCTTATTACTGATTGCCTGGACATCTATTTGCACATTTTGAATTGTTTCTAATGCTGTGTTGATCCTATTAGGCTGCTTCTGCAGTATTTTCCTAACTTGTTCCTTGTTTTCATCAACACTTTTTCGGAGTATTTGAATTTGTTTCCATGTCATTCTTCTGAATTCTCTCTCAGGCAAATCCAGAACCCACTCTTCCTCCTCTATAATACCTTTGTCTGTCTCCAGCTAACTTGTATCTGCTGTTCTGTTCTGCTTTTGGATATGTTTTGATAATGTTAGTTGTTTCTTATTGGGCATTATTATTCTTATTTTGTTATAATTATTATTGATACAATCAAGAGATGGGCACCTCTTGTTGTCTGTATTGTGTATTAGGTGTGGTTAGGTGTTGTCTATGTGGAGGCTGTGGCGGGTGAACATGCACAGTGTGTCAGGGCATGGCTGGCACATGTGCCGTGCATCAGGGATCATTGTGCTGTGCCTCAGGGGGTGGAGCCGTGCACTCGATGCGTCAGGGGGCAGAGCCAGCGCACTAGGTACGTGGGGGGGTGGTCAGGGCTGGCACGCTTGGTGTGACGGGGGGACAGGGGGGTGCAGGGCTGGCGCATGGAGTGTGGCCGGGACAGGGTTTGTGCAAGCAGCTCATTGGGGGGTGCCGTGCAGTGCTTCAAAGGGCGGAGCCGGCATGCTAGGTGTGTCGGGGGATGGGGCCAGCGTGCTCAGTGTATTGGGCGGCAAGGCCAGCACATGGAGTGTGGCAGGACCGGGTTAGTGGCACGGTGGTCGTGGTGCCAGTGGTGGGGAGTGAGGATTGGGGGGCGGGTGGGAGCGCATTGGGGAACACTTTGAGGGGGGAGTGCAGTTGGAGAGAGACGCTCAATTGGCCTGGGTGGGAGGCTGCTTGGGCTGGCAGGTGAAGTCCATGTCTGATGATTTCACAGAGTCATCTTGTTTCTCCTGCTCTCTGTGCCCTGGTTAAAACTGCTTTTCCTGTCTGCTACACGAGTTGAGATTTCACCCTAGGGCAGAGAACCCTCCTCCTCTCCCCACCCCCCCTTTTTTTTTCTGTCTCCTGGGGCTTTGTCCGCTTGAGATTCCGCTTTACAGAAAGTGCGGCTCTCCATATGGGCTGATTCGAACCCCGCCCTCAAAGCTCTACCTGGGTTGGGGCAGTCGCTGCCCGCAGTGACAGGCGAAAGTTCAAAATGCCAGAAATTCCTCCGTGGTGTTTTTTTTTTGTTTTTTTAAAGCGAGCCCAGGAGGTTGATGAGCTGAACTTTGGGTGGTGGGAAGGTTTCAAGTCAGCTACAGGACGTCCTCCTTCTTGAGGTCTCCGTCTTTTTCCCTGGGGCCCTTCTTACCTGTGCTGTCTTGCCACAGTGGGGTCCAGAAGATACTTCTTGAAAGAAAGACCACCAGGAAAAATACAAACCAGCATAGGCAGACCTACTTTTACTACAAGAACAAGAAAGTTGCTTGTCCAGGAGACATCAAGGCAAGTTGTTGGGTTCCCTCAGTGTAAATCCCCTTCCAAGACTAAGACTCAATGGGAATATATGCTCTGATTGGTGACCATGCTCTTCACCAATAAGGGGAAGTGAGGGAAAAACAGCAATGAAGCTGCAAGCTAAGCCCTACAATATTCAATAGACTTCTGTGAACCCGGGTGAAGCCCTGGTTGGCCAGCAATGTGGCTAGACCTGGGGACTCTTGGGCCCATAGTCAGTGACATAGCCACAGAGAATTAGAGTGGAGAGTGAAGCATCCAGCTGATAAGAAGAGAGGGCATATGCAAAAGAACACCCACACTTGCAGATAATACCCACTGGACCTGACTTCAATGACTGGATGATCAGAGCTCAACTAGAAAAAAAGAAATAAAATTTAAAAAAAAAAGAGTAATCTGATACAATTTGATGAACTTGACCTATACCTATGGATGCAGTAGCTCAAAAGAGGGAACAAATCCTTACAGCAAGGATCATTCCCACCCCCTCCATACACAGAGTAGACAGGAATGGGCAATTTGGACATTCACTACCCAAAGTGGGGGCACTACAAAGGCAAGAAGTGACTGGTTTACAAGCTTTCAAGAGGGAACCTAGATTCAGAGGTCGTGAAGGAAGATAGAACCTCCTCTGAGTAGTATACAATCTGTCTAGGTGGGGCTGATGAAATGAAAATCGGATGGGTCTCTTGTGATACAATAGTGAATAATTATTATCAGGACTGCTTGTGAGGATTCTAAATGTAAAGGTAAACAATTGGTAGCAAGGAGGAGAGTGATTAACTTTTCAGCCTAGGAGCAGAGATCCCTGGGACCATCAACGGAGAAGAGCAGAGAGCGGGACCCTACCCAGAGAAGCAGTGATGCCTGAGATGGAGGCAGAGACGATGACGTGGAGAGATGGAGCAGTTGGGGACTTTAGACAAAGAGAGGTAGAGGGGCTGTGTGCTGATGACCAGGGGACAGGCTAGTAGTGTATACCCTTTGGTTGGTTGATGATGCATGGAGGGGATTGTAACCATAGCAATGTAATGATATATGGTAGAATTAATGTAAAACAAATGTTCTCCCATGTAAACTATCACATAATTCACAATAAAACATTTAAAAACGTATGTCTGCTATTCTCTGCTTTCAGCTAAGATCCATCTGACATCAGCAATAATATCTTTAGCTCCATGTCCTATTCTGAATCTAGCTTAGATATCCAGCAGTTATCTGTCAATGTACTATTGCAGACATTTTCTATTTATCTTCAGCTAAATTTTGCTTGCATATGATATTAATGATATGTTTAATAATTTCTGAATTATATTGGATCACCTATCTTTGGAATGGGAACAAATACAGATCTCTTCCAATCCAATAAGTTGGCCTGGTAGATGTTGTCTACATTCTTTTTTGCATAGATGAGTGAGCACCTCCAATGCTGCATCAACATGTTGAAAGATTTCAATCTGTATTTTGATAATTCCTAGACCTATATTTTTCACCAGTACTTTCAGTGTAATTTGGTCTTCTTCTTAGTACCATCCATTCTTATTCATATCTATCACTTAAAATGTCTGTACAGTGACCGTTTATTTTGGGTACAGTGACTCTTGTCTATACATTCCATCTTCTTTTTGATGCTTTCTGCATCATTTAATATTTTGCCCATGGAATCCTTCAATATAGCAGGATGAGGCTTGAACTTTTTCTTCAGATTTTTCAGCTTGAGAAATGCTAAGTGTGTTCTTCATGTTTGATTTTCTAACTCAGGTCTTAGCACATTTCATTTTAATACTTGATTTTGCCTTCTCCAGCTTCCCTTTAAAATTTTCTGTTCCTCTTTTTAACTTCTCTCCCTCTCTCTCTCTTTTTTTTTTCCATTCACTTTAATATTTCTGCACTGGAGAGCAAGTTTCAGAGTCACTTCTGACATCCATTTTGGTCTTTTCTTTCTTTCCTGTTTTTTTTTAATGACTTCTTTGTTTCTTCCTGTATGATGTTCTTGATGTCATCCCACAACTCTTCTGGTCTTTGGTCATTAGTGTCTAATGCATGAAATCTGTTCTTGAAATTATCTGTAAATTCAGGGGGTATATGTTCAAGGTTATTCTTTGGCTTTTATGGACTTTTTTTCATTCCGCCTCCACCTAAAGTTGAATATGAGCAAAATTGGTCTATTCCACAGTCAGCCCCTGGCCTTCTTTGGTGATGATACTGAGTTTTTCCACCATCTCTTCCCACAGATGTTGTCAATTTGATTCCTGTGTATTTCATGTAGTGAGGTCCATGTGTATAGTTGCCTTTTATGTTGTTTTAAAAATGTTTTTGTACTGAGTAAGCCTTAAAAATTTTTATCATGAGATGTCTAACATCATTTATTTCAAGAAGGCCATATTTTTCAACAACTTATCTTTCCTATTTGTTTCCAAATTTTGCATTTCAATCACCAGCAATTATCAAAGCATCTTGATTGCATGCTCGATCAATTTCAGATTGAAGAAGTTGGTAGAATTATTCAGTTTCATTTTCACTGACATCGATAATTGGTGCATAAATTTGAATAATAGTGGTATCTGGTCTTCCTTTTAGGCATATGGATATTATCCTAACAGAATTATATTTTAAGATAGAGCTTGAAATGTTCTTTTTAATAATGAATGTCATGTCTTTCCTCTTCAATTTGTTGTTCCCAGCATAGTAAACAATATGATTCTCTGATTCAAAATGGACAATACCAGTTTATTTCAGTCCATTAATGCCTAGGATATTGATCTTTATACATTCAATTGCATTTTTTACAACTTCCAATATTCCTAAATTCATACTTCATACATTCCATATTCCAATCATTAATGGAAATTTATAACTGTTTCTCCTCATTTTCGGTTGTGTCACATCAACAAACGCAGGTCCTATATGATTTAAATCATTTTTGTCATCATGATCAACTCTACTTTAAGAAAGTAGCATTTCCCCAGCCATGTTTCTAGTGCCTTCTCCCAAGGGTCTGTCTTCCAGCGCTATATCTGACACTATTCTGGTGCTAATCATAATGTTTTCAACTTTTGACACTATATCTGACAATGTCCCAGTGTTATTCATAAAGAATTTCAGTGGTTGAACATTCAGAAGTAGTCTGCCTCTCCTTCTTCCTACTCGGTTTAGTCTGGAAGCATCAATGAAACCTGCCTATCAGGGGTGACCCTGCTGGTATTTGAAATAACAATACCATACATGGAAGCTACCACAGCACGGACAAACTGACAGATGAGTGGTGGCAGTTTAGATTAAAAACAAAATTTTGAGAGCTAAAGACAAAAACTTGAAGGCATGAGAAAATAAACAACTATTCCAAATACCTCCATGTACACTTGAAAATGCATTTCTATACTCGAGTTTTCTATGATAAAAAACAAAATAATTAAACTGTATTCTTACACAGTTTCTTAGGAACATTATCACTTTTTTTATTTCTGTAATTGTGATTGTGTCTCTTAAAACGGAGCCACCTAATCAAATGGAGGCATTTAAGAAAAAAATTAAAAGCTGTTGTGCAATTACAGTAATCACCAGTTAATGCTAACACAAGTTTTATGACTGGATAATGGTCTTCCTTCTCTTCTCTCCACATAGAGTAAGAAAAAGATATTAGTTTCAAATCACCATCTATTTGCAAAGTCAGACTGTTTTTTTTCAGTTATGCCATTGCATTCCAAAAGAAAGAAAGTGTTAGCAAATGGTTCTTGATTTTTTGTATTAAATGAACTAAAAGTAATAATAATTTTGAAATAAATAAATAGAGGAACTCTAGGTTCTGCCAACAAGTCACACTTCACTCTTCCTTTTTTGGAGGATATCAGTTTGAATAATTGCAACCCTTGGTTCCCCAGATCATACTGGTTACAGGGAATAATTTATTAAGGGCACAGATTACATTTCTGGCAATATTGTACCCAAATGACACATTTAAAATTACACTTTGGACAGTATTGTACTCAAATGATGCATTTAATTTTGATTTAAGATTCAACAACTATTTATTAAGCACCTATTATTAGTAATGGCACTGTGAGTTAATGCACTGGATTGCAAGATCGATCCGTTTGAATTGCAAGGCTGGAGGTTCAAGCTTGCCAGCTACTCCTTGGAAACCCTATTCAAGGTCGCTGTGAGTCAGAACCCACTCAATGGCAGTTAACAATAACAAAAACAAATGATTAGTCAGGTATTTTCCTAGGTGCTAGTAGTTAACAGACATCCATCTTTGTTCTAATGGAGACTCTTTTATTTTTATTTTCTAAGTTTAACTCTACCAGCATCCCTTAATGACTGGTTTTAATTCTTTGTTTATATGAGATTTGTATCATGGGAAGGAAAATAAATCTCCAAGATTCTTTTTTCCCCTCTTCCATTATTGCTGGTTTTAATAGGAAATATATCCTGAATCCCTTAGGAATTATAGCAAAAAAAATTTGCACGACTTGACCTGATTCTATGCAACACTTCACTGTTCTTTCTCTACTTTACATTTTATTTTAAGTAAAAATACTTGTGTTTTAATTACCCACCATGACAGGATAAATTTTTCTACTTTCCAACTTTTGGTTTGGTTTATTTGTTTGTTTGTTTGTTTGTTTGTTTGTTTTGGGGATGGGAGTTGTTTTTTGTTTTAGTGAAGGGAAAGTTTAGTTCATCTTCCGTTTCTTATTTGAAACTGTCAAAATATCAGTCCCATAATTCTCTTCAGAAGCTTTCCTAAGTCTGAGTTTGCATGTCCTCCTAATGATAGGAATCCTGATAACCTGACTTAACATACATGCATTCCCAGAGTAAACCCTTTCACTCCACTATTTTAAATAGTAGCAATAACAGCAATGAAAATGCAAAACAAGGAAATTTCACCCTTTGGAATTCAAGCAACTATGAGGTGGTAGTAGAGAACACAAAAACATTATGAGGAATATGTTTTCCTTTCTCCGAAAAGGTAGAATTAGAATTATGATGTTGAAAGACGTGTACATTTTTTAAACTTTTAATATTTTTTTGCCAAATTGCCTTCCAAAGGGTTGTATCAACTGACACTTCCTGAGTGTGTGAAAGACAATATCATTTTGATTTTCTATCTTTACCACTTGTCTAATTTTAAAAATGTCATTTCATTTTATTTTATATTTCTTTGATTACTAATGAGATTAAATAGTTTGATGTTTGCTGACCCTTTGTATTTCTTGTTTTGTGAACTGCATGTTAATATTCTTTTGTCTGACTCCTAGTGTCACTTCTCTTCCCATGTGTTTTCAGTAATAGAAGACATGCTGAAATCAAGGGAAATCATTTTGAGGTAAGATGGATTTTGATACATCCTGGTGTGGTGCTGTAGGATCAGCACTGAACATCGAGCCACAAGGTCGGTAGCTCAAATCTACCACCTGCTCCTTGGAAACCCTATACAGGGTTACTATGAGTCTGGTACCGTAGTGGTTATGAATCAGGCTGCGAGCCTCAAGGTCAGCAGTTCGAAACTACCAGCTGTTCTGAAGCTTTCTGCTCCTGTAAAGATTTACACCCTCGGAAACCCTGTACAGGGTCACTATGAGTCAGAACCAACTTCCACGGCACATAACAATAACAACAACAACATGAGTCAAAACTGAATCCATGACACCTAACAATAGCAATGTGAGAAACATGTCTCAAGTAGACTCTGGTAATAGGATTCATTGGTTATAACCCATTTTCTCAGAATCATGATGCTATACATGTCTCTAACATAAAACAACTGGGAGAGCTGCTTCTCAAGAAACCTGAAAGGCTACAATGTTAGTCAGCAACATATGTCCCAAGGGTCATAAAATAGTCACATTTTAATAGATCTTGCAAACACCCAGGCCAAGAAACTACTGTATCTGTCTAGGAAACTTTTCTTTATCCATGTGTTTGAGTCCAATGGAGCTCTGTGTCAATTCATTTCATTGATGATTTTCCTCATTTTCTCTGACCCACTACTTTATCAAACAGGATTTTTTTTTTCTTCTAATGGTTAGTCTTTTCTGATGACATGCCCAAAGAAAGCAAGTCAAAGTCCCAAGCTCCTCGCTTCTAAGGAGACTGTAGGTTGTAGGAATATTTCTTCCTCTGTGCATTCCTTAAATGACAGGGTTGTATACCAGGTTTCTGTCCTAATCCCTCTTCTCTTCTTACTGAACTCAACATCTCTGAATTTCCTCATGATATAAATTACCATCTATATGCTGTTGATTCCCAAATCTCTGCAAATAATTTCTCATCACTTCCAGACTCATATAACCAAATGCTTTCAAGAAATTTTAATTGTAATTTCCTTTGTTGTTATTAAGAACCCTCAAGTGGGTTCAGGCTCACAGGGAATTTGCATAGGGTTTCTGAGGCTGTAAATCTTTGCAGGAGCAAGAAATCTTCATCTTTCTCCTGAGGAGCAGCTAGTGGTTCTGTCTATTGTTTAACCTACAGAGCCACTGCACTTCCTTCATTTCCTTTATTCACCTATAACTCAATGTCTACAAAACTTTACTTACCATGCTATTTCCCAAAACTCTTCCTACTTCTTTTCACTCCATCCAGTTCCAAGTTCTCTCAATTCTACCTTCTAAATAAATTACAAATCCATCTACTGCTTTCTGTTCCCACTGATACCACCTATTCAGGCCACCATCACCCTTTTTCTAGATAGCAGAAGCAGCCTCTAATAGTCCTTTAGCTTCAGATCTTGCCCACTCTAATTCATTCTCTTGTAATAGTCACTCATAATGCCTAAAACCCAATTAAAATCATGTTGTTTATTCCATGCTTGGAACATTTCAATGACTTCCTTAAGAGTATCCAAACTTCTTCAAGTGGTTTGTAAAACATACATGATCTGACTCCTGTTGATTTTTTATCACTTTAGTCCTTGAATCTTGTGCTGCATACATAATGAAAACCCTTCATTCTTACCTAATGTATCATGCAATCTCTGTATTCAAGGTCTTCATGTCAGCTGTTCACTATAACTACATGACTCACTCATCTCATCCCTTCTTTCCCAGATCCTCTGTACTGCTGTCTGGCTACCTTCTACCCATTTTCTACCTTTAAAATGAAAAAGTATTTAATTCAAGAAGTTTTCACTGGCATCTCAAGTATGAATCGGGTGCCCCTGCTCTACATTGTTAATAAATTCATCAAACTAAATTTTTTAAAACATTTATATTGTGATTAGGTTGAAGTTTTACAAAACAGATGATCAGTTTTACATTCAGCATTTCATACACATTGAGTTTCAGCTCACTGATTGCAATCTCATCAATGTAACATCACTTATCCCATTTCCTCCCTGTGTTTTCTATTCCATCTCTTCTTTCCTAATCCTTCTAAACTTTGTCCTTGAATAAATACTGCCCTTTGGAACCCACATGGTTGATTATTTAAAGGTGTACATCCTCACTGGTGTTATAATTCCATTTATAGATCTTTCTGTTGTTTCATTGGTTTAACTGGTTCCACCAGTCTCTATCTGACTATAAACCAGCTTTTTCTTTTATGGTTTTGAATTTTGCCCTACATTTTTCTCCCACTGTATTCAGGACCTTCTAATGTGATCCCTTTCAGAGCTGTTGGTAGTGGTAGCTGGGTACAATCTAGCTCTTATGGTCTCAGGGAAGTCGATACTGATGTTCACATGGTCCATTATTAGTCCATTGGGCTAACTGATTAAATATGTCTTCAAGTTTCATCACTCTTCTTTCCTCCAGACAAGGAGAAATCAATATTACACCTGTGGTGTTTGATTTTCATCAGTAATAGTTTAAGTCCTCTTCACTTTCAGCAAGCAAGGTTGTATCATCTGTATATTGCAGGTTGTTAATAAGTCATCCTCCAATCTTGATGTCACATTTTTCTTCATATAATCTAGCTTCTCAGATTATATGCTCAGATTGAATAAGTATGGTGAAAGAATACAACACTGGAGACCACTTTTCATAATTTTAAACCATTCATTGTTCCCTTGTTCTGTTCTGTTCTGGTCTCTTGGCCTATATATAGGTTTCTCATTAACACAATTAAGTATTCCAAAATACTAGTTTTCTGCCATGTTCTTCATAGATGGTCATGATCTACACAATCAAAAGACTTTGCAAAGTCAATCAAGCACAGGTAAACATCTTTCTGGCATTCTCTGTTTTTAGCCAAGAGCCATCTGACGTCAGAAATTATGTCCCTTGTCCCATGTCCTCTTATGAATCGGCTAGAAACTCTGGAAGTTCTCTGTCAATCTATGGTTGCAGCCATTTTTGCATTATCTTTAGCAAAATTTTACTTGTGTTTTCTTTGTAAACTGTAATGCCATTTGACCTTGGTGTCCCTGAGACTATTGTCCTGATCCACCATGACCAGCAACTCATTCCCTCAAGGTGTTTGATTATACCTAAGAAGTTTACATAACTTTGTTCCTTGTATGTTTCTGGTACCTTGAATTATAGTTGATATGATTTTTCTATCCAATGTCTTCTTCATTCCCACCAAATGATTGGGTGAAACCATGAAACTAGAGTGTTCAGTACTCTCAGACTAGGATAGGGTAGTTTTACCACCTGACTAGGTTAAAAGGAGCCATCTCAAAATCAGGAACATATAACCCCAGGACAACTGTGAAAGAAGAGCAAGAGTTTAGTGTGAGATCCTTATTTGGAAAGAGTTACAGCAGAGGTGGTGGTAGAGATGGTGGCATGGAGAGACAAAGCAACTATTTTTTTCATTTTTCTACTGAAATGCTTATCATTGTCTCATTGAATTATAAAAACTCTTTGTATTGAGCATTCTAATTCTCTAACATTGCTATGAAAATATCTTCCTATAAAGAAACTATCCATCTTATATTTTCCCAAAAAATTATGCCTTTTAATAATTAATTTACTCTCTATATGTTATTCTTTTTTTTTTTTAGAAATGTACTCACTCCAGATACAGCCTTTAAGATCTACTGAAATAGTAGTTCTTCCAGGAAGGATTACTTTCCTCCTTTGGAAAGAATTACTCCTTCCTCTGTAGTACCACATTATCTTTTACATTTATCAACCTTAAAACCCCAGTGCTTTATTATTATTATTACCATTATTATTTCTACTGCAATTAACTATTTATTTGTACACTTTCTTCTCTTAGTTCCTTAATGTTAAGAATTTTTTTAGACTTTTTTTGCATTTTCTGTGTCTATAAATATGCCTGAAACTTAATAATACCTTTTAATTATTTTGTAAACTGGATTAATTTGGAGACATCTATGAGCCATTTTTAATAATTAAAATATAAGAATTAATATATTCTGTGAATAATCATACATTTTAAACTTCAGAAAAGTTCTGCTTGAATGCAGTCTCAGATAACAGAAACGGTGACAATTGGAAAATTGAAAATTCATAGTTGGCAATGAGGGAGATGTCAGAGAAATACCTTAGTATATATACTCTCTGTAACCGTGTGTGAGGCATTCAGAGATATACATATATATATATATATATATCAGATAATAAAGATCATAGTCTTGTACATTAATTGTAAACCCAGGTTACAGGTTGAGCTAAGACAACTCATATAACAAATAACTCTCCCTGTATTCTTTTAATCTGCTTTGAATCTCCTCAGTTTTGATTTTTATTGTTGTTGCTGTTAAGTGTTATCAAGTCAGTTCCAACTCATAGTTACCCTTTATAGAATTTCCAGAGCTGTAAATCTTTGTGGAAACAGAAAGCCTTATCCTTCTTCTATGAGGAAGCTAGTTGGTTCAAAGTGTTTGTCATCCACAGTTCAGTGCTTATCCTATAGTACCACCATCTCTCTTGGTGATTATGCTGTTGTTAGATGCCGTGGAGTCAGTTCCAACTAATAGCTACCCTATGTACAGGAGAATGAAACACTCTCTGGTACTGAGCAATTTCCACAACTGTTGTTATATTTGAGCCCATTGCTGCTGCCACGGTGTCAATCTATCTCATTGGGGGTCTTTCTCTTTTTCACTGATCCTCCACTTTACCAAACGCAATGGCCTTCTGCTGGGACTGGTCCCTTCAGATAACTTGTCTGAAATATGAGAGCCAAAGATATCATCTGAGGAGCATTCTGGCTGGCAGCACTTCCAAGACATAATCCAATCTTCCAAGGTTTAATATGGGGGAGGTAATTGATCAAGATTTATCCTTGGTTATTAAGAGTTTAGTGATTAAAAAACAAGTTTTAGACTTAAATTGTTTTTTTCTGTTTTCACTTTCAACCATACTTTGTAATTGCCCTTTTTATATAAAAATGTTTTCTATTTGTTTTCTGCGGTTATAGGAAGCATCTTTGTTCATTTATGTTGTAGTTTGGATGAAAGTTTACAGAACAAGTTAGTTTTCTGTTCAACAATTCATACAGGTTTTGTTTCAGAATATTATTTGAAATTCATTTAATGTAACACCATTCTTCTTACTTTCTCTCTGAGCTCCCCTTTTACATTCATCCTTCTTTTTTTTTTTTATATCCATTTGCAGAAAAATGAAATAAGACTCATACTCATAGTTCACACAAAAATTAAATCAAGATGAATCAAAGAACTAAATTCAAAACCTAAGATGATAAAAATCATCAAAGCAAAAATAAGGGCCTTATGCTGCTAAAAGAACAAGCAAATATGTGTTGGAAAAAGTACAGCCAGATGCTTCTTGGAAGCCAGGATGGCCAGAATCTGCCTCTCATTCTTAGGACATATTATCAGTAGGGACCAGTCTCTGGAGAAGGATTTCTTGTTTGGTAAAGTGGAGGGTCAGAGAAAAAGAGGAAGACACTCACCTAGATGGATTTGCACTGTGACATCAGTGATGGGCTCAGTGGTAGCAAAGATCATGAGCTTGGTCCAGTAATGGGCAGTGTTTCATTCTGTTATGCTTAGGGTCCTGATGAATCAGTACAGACTTGCTGGCACCTAACAAAAACGCAAACAACCCAAGCCAGGGAATTTTCTATTCTTTTTTTTAATGTTTTATTATGAATTATGTGATAGTTTACATGGGAGAACATTAGTTTTGCATTCATCCTATCATATATCGTTTCATTGTCATGGTTTCAATCCCCTTAATGCATCATCAACCAACCAAAGGGTATACACTACAAGCCTGCCCCCTGGTCATCAGCACACACTCCCTCTCCTTCTCTGTGTCTAAAGTCCTCTACTGCTCCATCTCTCCATGTCTTCGTCTTTACCTCCATCTCAGGCATCACTTCTTCTCTGGGTAGAGGCCCGAACTCTGCTTTTCTCCCTTGATGGTCCCAGGGACCTCCGCTCCTAGGCTGAAAAGTTAATCACTCCCCTCCTTGCTACAAAATATCTACCTTTACATTTCCAACCCTCATAAGCAGTCCTGATAACAATTATTCACTATTGTATCACAAGAGACACATCCGCATTTCATTTCATCAGCCCCGCCTAAACAGATTTATACTACTACTCAGTGGAGATTCTACCTTCATCCATGCCCTCTGAAACTAGGTTCTCTCTTGAAAGCTTGTAAGCCAGTCACTTCTTGCATTTGTAGCTGCCCCCCCACCACCACCATTTTGGGTAGCCAATGTCCAAGTTGCCCATCCCTGTCTACTGTGTGTATAGAGGGGGTGGGAATGATCCTTGCTGTAAGGATTCGTTCCCTCTTTTGAGCTACTGCATCCATAGATATAGGTCTAGTTCATCAAATTGTATCAGATTACTCGTTTTTTTCCTCTTGTTTCTTCTTCTGGTTGAGCTCTGATCAACCAGTCATTGAAGCCAGATCAAGTGGGTATAATCTTCAAATGTGGGTGTTCTTGTGCATATGTCCTCTCTTCTTATCAGCTGAACGCTTCACTCTCCACATTGTAGGGATTAGCTCGCTGCTTCATTGCTGTTTTTTCCCTCTCTTCCACCTATAGTCTTATGTATTGCAGAGGTTCCGCAGGAAACCTTCTTCACTGGGCCCATTGTAGTCCCATTTTAGGTATTTGAATCAGTTATAGGCAGAAGACGGATTTACAAGCTTTCTATAGTGATATTTCTGGCTATTCCTTTCTCTCTTCCTGAAGTGTCTATTTTATAATGGTATGCCAGGGAAACCAAAATTCATAAGACAGCCAAGCATCTTAACATTATTCCCCACTTTTCCCCTTTCCTACCATGTCTCAATTTCTGTATCCCAGAGCCCTGTATTTCCAATGTTGTGTATACAACATTATTTACCTCTGTCCCACTTAGCCATGCAAACCTAATTGTTCTCCCATCTGCTTTGTTCTTCCATTCACCTTTCCCTTCTTGTATATTGCCCCCCTCCTCAGCACCCAAACTATCCTGTGTCAATTCCCTGCCCTGTGCTCCACCTTCCCCTCCCTCCCCTCACACCACCCTCACATCCCAGCAACCAGCAAAGAATCCACCCCACTTTAGTATGGGTTCTTTTTCTTAGTCTTTTATGGTAGTCGTCCTGTACAGTATTTCTCCTTTTGTGACTTACTAGTTTCACTCAACATAATGTCCTCAAGGTTCATCCATATTACTTGGTGGCTTGCAGTTTCTTGTTATTTTTCAAGGTAGCATAATATTCCATTGTGTGTATGTACCACAGTTTGTTTAACCATTCTTCAGTTGATGGGCACTTAGGCTGTCTCCATCTTTTTTCTATTGTAAATAGTGCTGCTATGAACATTAGTGTGCATACATCGTCTCTTGTGGTGGCTCATTTTTCTTGTGGGTAAATACTAAGTAGAGGAATAGCTGGATCAACATTCTGAGGAAGCACCATATTACTTTCCAGAGAGGTTGGACCATTTTGCAGTCCCACCAGCAATGCAGGAGTGTCCCAGTCTCACCATATCCCTGCCAGCATTTGTTGTCCTCTACATTTTTGATCTTTGCTGTTATTGTTGGTGTGAGATAACTCATTGTTGTTTTGATTTGCATCTCTCTAATAGCTGGTGATCTTGAACATTTCTTCATATGTTTGTTGGCTGCCCGGATCTCTTCCTTGGTGAAGTGTCTGTTCATGTCCTGTGCCCATTTTTTAATTGGGTTATTTGTCTTTTTCTTGTAGAGATGATGTAGTTCCCTATATATTTTAGAAACGAGTCCCTTGGCTGACATGTCATTGCAAAAGATTTTTTCCCATTCTTTGGGTTCCCTTTATACTCTCCTGGTGAAGTTTTTTGATGCACACAAGTTTTTAATTTTTAGTATGACCCACCCATCTATTTTGTCTACTTTTTTGTGTGTGGTTTTCAAAATCTTTTTTAGTCTGTGTATCCCCTGAATTAGTGCACTCACATTTGTCCTGATTTTTTTCATTGATGGCCTTCATAATTCTGGGATTCACATTTAGGTCTTTAATGCATGTTGAGTTGGTTTTTGCATAAGGTTTGAGGTGAAGGTCTTGTTTGAATCTTTTGCATATCTTTTTCCAATTCT
Organism: Chrysochloris asiatica; assembly: GCF_000296735.1. Classification (NCBI taxonomy): domain Eukaryota; kingdom Metazoa; phylum Chordata; class Mammalia; order Afrosoricida; family Chrysochloridae; genus Chrysochloris; species Chrysochloris asiatica. The sequence goes on along the minus strand of NW_006408773.1, from coordinate 914,000 downwards.
GCCAGCATCATCTTTTGAAGAGACTATCACCTCCCCCATTCCATATATTTAGGTGTTTTGTCAAAAATCGGTTGACTACAAGTCGATGGGTGAATTTCTGGATTCTTGAATCTGTTCAATTGTTTTATGTATCTTTCATTATACCAGTACCAAGCTGTTTTAAACACTGCAACTGTGTAGTAAATTTTGAAGTCAGTAAGTGAGAGGCCTCCAACCTTATTCTTTTTCATAAGCTGTGCTTTGTTTATCCTGGGTCTCTTTCCTTTCCAAATAAAGTTTATAATTGTTTTTTTCCATGTCTTTGAAGAAAGTCATTGGAATCTGGATTGGGATTGCATTGTATGTGTCATTTGCTTTAGGCAGTATTGATATTTTCACAATATTCAGGTTTCCTATCCATTTTTGTAATTCTTTTTTGGTTTCTTGTAGTAGTGTTTTCTAGTTTTCTTTGTATAAGTCCTTTGTTTCTCTGGTTACATTTATTCCTAGATATTTCATCCTTTGGGAGGGTATTGTAAGTGGTATTGATTTCCTAATGTCCTTTTCAATGCTGTCGTTTTTGGTATAGTGGAATCCAACTGATTTTTGTATGTTGATCTTATATCCTGCCACTTTGCTGAATCTTCCAACAAGGTCTAGTAGCTTTTTTACTGAGTCTTTGAGGATTTCTACATACAGGATCATATCGTCTGCAAATAGGGAGAGTTTTACTTCCTCTTTGCCAATTTTGATGCCTTTAATTTCCCTGTCTTGCTGTATGGCTTTTGCTAAGACTTCCAGCACAAATTGAATAGGAGTGCTGACAAAGGACATCCTTGTCTGGTTCCTGTTCGCTGAGGGAAGGCTTTCAGTTTCTCTCCATTGAGAGTCATGTAGGCTGTTGATTTTGTATATATGCTGTTTATTATGTTGAGGAATTTCCCTTCAATTCCTATTTGTTGAGTGTTTTTATCAGGAATGGATGTTGGATTTTGTCAAGTGCATTTTCAGCCTCAATTGATATGATCATGTGATTATTTTCTTTTTTTCTTACTTATATGGTTTTTTCCATATAATGTTGATCATTTTTCTAATATTGAACCATTCTTGCATCCCTGATATGAATCCCACTTGATCATGGTGTATTATCTTTATGATGTGTTGCTGCATTCGGTTGGCTAGAATTTTGTTGAGAATTTTTGCATATATGTTCATGAGGGATATTGGTCTACAGTTTTCTTTCTTATTGACATCCTTCCCTGGTTTTGGTATGAGGCTTATACTTGCTTCATAAAATGTATTAGGAAGTTTTCCATCCTCCTCTATCTTTCAGAATAATTTGAGTAGATTTGGTGATATCTCTTACCTGAATGTTTGATAGAATTCACCAGTGAAGCCATCTAGGCCTGGACTTTTTTGGTTGGGAGTCCTTTGATGACCTGATCAATTTCTTCTTTTGTTATGGGTCTGTTCAGGTTTTCTATTTCACTGTGTGTAAGTTTAGGTAGGTCGTGTTTCTCTAAAAATGTATCTATCTCTTCTAAGTTTTCCAATTTGTTGGAGTACAACTCTTCGTAGTGTTCTGTTATTATCCTTTTGATTTCCTTTGGTTCCATTGTGACATCACCCATGTGGTTTCTAATGCGTATTATTTATGTCTTCTCCCTCTTTTCTTTTGTTATGTTTGCCAATGATCTGTCTATTTTGTTAATTCTTTCAAAGAACCAGCTTCTTGTCCTGTTGGTTGTTTCTATAATTTTTATGTTTTCTATCTCATTTAATTTATGCTCTTATCTTTATTATTTCTTTTCTTTGGGTGGCTGTGGGTTCTCTCTGTTGGTCTGTTTCTAATTGTTGTAAATGCTGTGTTAATGTGTTAGTTTTGGTTCTTTCTTCTTTTTTGATGTGTGCATTTATTGTAATAAATTTTCCTCTCAGCACCACTTTTGCTGTGTCCCAAAGATTTTGGTATGTTGTGTTTTCGTTCTCATTTATTTCTAGGAACTTTGTGAATTCACGTTTAATTTCTTCTACTACCCAGTCGCTTTTCAGCAGGGTGCTATTCAGTTTCCATGTATTTGACTTGATTTCCTTGGTCTTCCTATTGT
>NW_006408773.1:910334-911598 GCF_000296735.1 Chrysochloris asiatica | reverse complement strand
ACAAATCTATTAGAGTTTGTTTTATATATTTTGGAGCTCTTTCATTGGGAGTATAGATATTTATTATGGTTATTTCATCTTGTTGAATTGTCCCTTTAATCATGAAATAATGTCCATCTTTATCTATTATGCTGTTTTTTGCCTTATCAGAGATTAGTACTGCCACTCCTGTTCGCTTTTTATTGCAATTAACTTGGTATATTTTTTTCCATCCTTTGACGTTTAACCTTTTTTTTGTCTCTGTGTGTGATATGTGTCTGTTGCAGACAGCATATTTAAGGATCATGTTTTCTTATCCATTCTGCCATCCTCCATCTCTTAACAGGTGCATTTAATCCATTTACATTCAGTGTAATTATCTATGTTGTTGTTGTTAAGTGACGTCGAGTCGGTTCCGACCCATAGCGACCCTATACAGGGTTTCCGAGGCTGTAAATCTTTACGGAAGCAGAAAGCCTCATCTTTCTCCTGCGGAGCAGCTGGTAGTTTCAAATTGCTGACCTTGCGGTTCATAGCCCGATTCATAACCACTACGCTGCATTGCTGCCATTATGTTAGTTTTTCTGTGGTGTTACTGCTTTCTTTGTTCTGTGTGTCTTCCTTTGTTGAATTCATGATTTTTGTGTTCTTTCTTGCGAGTTTCCACATAGTTTAAATGTTTTCATGTTCTTCTTGGATTTTCATTCTCTTGGTATGTTGTGAAGTGTTAATTTTCTTTGAAGTTTCCTTATAGTCCATTAACTTTCCTCTGCATTTCGTGCAGTCTATTTTACGCTGTAATTGACCTGACCTTCTCACTCTCTGGATCTCTGTTCCTATGTGTTTTCCTTCTTTTTCATTTTACTTGTTTTGCTCATAGACTGACCTCCCATATTCTCTGAGTTTTTTCTTTTAGTTTTGTTCTGTTCTCAACTCTTCCTTCTGTTGACTTAATTCTGGGAGGTGCTACCACATATGTCATTCTCTGGTTGTTGTCTTTTCTCGTTGGTTCTCAGTCAACAGAACTCCCTTTAGGATGTTTTGTAGTCCAGGGTTGGCTTTGGCAATGTCCCTTAGTTTCTGGTTATCCTGGAATGTTTTGATTACATCATCATATTTGATTGATAGCTTTGCTAGATAAAGGATTCTTGGTTGGCAAGTTTTTTTTCTTTCAGGGTTTTATATATGTCTCCCCATTGCCTTGTTGCTTGCATGGTTTCTACTGAGAGATCTGAGCTTAATCTGACTTGATTGCCTTTGTATGTGACACTTCTGTTTTCCCTGG
>NW_006408773.1:909274-909883 GCF_000296735.1 Chrysochloris asiatica | reverse complement strand
ATCTTATTGTATATTGTTTCATTACCATGGTTACAATCCCCTCCACACATCACCAATCAATGAAAGGTTGCATCCTATAAGCCAACTTTCCTCCCCCCTCCCCCCCTCCGGTCATCAGCATGCAGGCCGTCTTCCTCCCTGGGTCCTAAGTCCCCACTGCTCCATCTCTCCACGCCATCATCTCTGCCTCCATCTCTGGGATCGCTTCCTCTTTGAGTAGGGTTCCGCAATCTGCTCTTCTCTCTCCATGGTTCCAAGGACCTGTGCTCCCTGCCTGCAAAGTTGATCACTCCCCTCCTTGCTACAAAATGCCCACTTTTACATTTACAACCTTCACAATCAGTCCTGGTAGCAATTATTCACCCTGGCATCACAAGCGACCTATCTGAATTTCCTTTAATTAGTCCCGCCTAGACAGATTGGATACTACTCAGTGGAGATTCTACCTTACTCCATGCTCTCTGGATCTAGGTTCCCTCTTGAAAGATTGTAAGCCAGTTACTTCTTGCCTTCGTAGCCCCCCACCCCCACCCCATTTTGTATAGTCAATATCCAAGTTGCCCATCTCTGTCTACTCTGAGTATGGAGGGGGTGGGAATGATCCTTGCT
>NW_006408773.1:906069-907612 GCF_000296735.1 Chrysochloris asiatica | reverse complement strand
CCAGCATTTATTGTCCTCTACTTTTTTGATCTTTGCTCTTATTGCTGGTATGAGATGATATCTCATTGTTGTTTTGATTTGCATCTCTCTAATGGCTAGTGATCGTGAACATTTCTTCATATGTTTGTTGGCTGCCCAGATCTCCTCCCTGGTGACGCATCTGTTCATATCCTATGACTATTTCTGAATTGGGCTATTTGTCATATTTTTTAGATGTGTAGTATTTTCCTGTATATTTATAAATGAGTCCCTTATCTTATATGCCATTGCAAAAGATTTTTTCCTAGTCTGTGGGTTCCCTTTTTACTCTTTTGGTAAAGTGTTTTGATGCACACAAGTTTTTAATTTTTAGTATGTCCCTCTCATCTATTTTGTCTGTTTTTGTTTGTGTACTTTTCAAAATGTGTGGTAGTCTGTTTATGCCCTGAATTAGTGTCCTCACGTTTGTCCCTATTTTTTCATTGATGATCTTCATAATTTTGGGATTCATATTTAGAACTTTAATCCATGCTGAGTTCATGTTTGTATAGGGCGTGAGGCGGAGGTCTTGTTTCAGTCTTTTACATATCGCTTTCCAGTCCTGCCAGCACCATTTGTTAAAAAGATTTTCTCTTCCCCATGCAATGTGCCTAGGCACTTTATCAAAAATCATTTGGCTGTATATGATTGGGTTAATATCTGGATACTCGATTCTGTTCCATTGATCAATGTATATTTCATTGTACCAGTTCCAAGCTGTTTTGACCACCGTAGCCATGTAATAAAGTTTTAAATCAGGGAGTGAGAGACCTCCAAAGTTGTTCTTCCTTTTAAGCAGTGTTTTGCTTTTCCTGGATTTCTTTCCTTTCCACATAAAATTAGTAATTGTCCTTTCCATCTCTTTGAAGAATGTTGTTGGAATCTGGATTGGGATTGCATTGTATGTGTAAATTGCTCTGGGCAGTATTGACATTTTCACGATGTTGAGTCTTCCTATCCAGGAACATGGTATGATCTTCCACTTCTGTAGGAATCTTTTAGTTTCTTGTAGTAGTGCTTTGTAATTTTCTTTGTATAAGTCTTTTGTCTCTCTGTTTATGTTTATTCCTAATTATTTCATCCTTTGTGTGGCTATTGTAAATGGTGTTGCTTCCCTAATGCCCTTTTCATCGCTATCGCTGTTGCTATAGAGAAATCCAATTAATTTTCTTATGTTGATCTTATACCCTGCCACTTTTGATGAATCTTTTGATGAGGTCTTATAAGTTTTTTTCTGAGTCTTTGGTATTTTCTATGTATAGGATCATATCGTCTGCAAATAAGAAGAGTTTTACTTCCTCTTTGCCAATTTGGATGCCTTTAATTTCTTTATCATGCCGTATAGCTCTGGCTAAAACTACCAGCACAATATTGAATACAATGGGTGATAAAGGGCATCCTTGTTTGGTTCCTGTTTGCAGGGGGGAAGGATTTCAGTTTCTCTCCATTGAGCATGATGTAGGCTCTTGGTTTTGTATATATGCTCTTGATTATGTTGAGGAATTTCCCTTCAATTCCTACTTTG
>NW_006408773.1:898088-905017 GCF_000296735.1 Chrysochloris asiatica | reverse complement strand
GTTTTCCATCTCATTTATTTCTGCTCTTATCTTTATTATTTCTCTTCTTTGGTAACTGTAGATTTCCTCTCCTGGTCTGCTATTAATCATTGAAGATGCTTTGTTAATGTGTTGATTTTGGCTCTTTCCTCTTTTTGGATGTGCGCATTTATTGCAATAAATTGTCCTCTCAGAACTTCTTTTGCCATGTCCCAGAGATTTTGGTATGTTGTGTTTTCATTCTCCTTAGTTTCTAGGAACTTTGTGAATTCACGTTTAATTTCTTTAACCCAGTTTCTTTTCAGCATGGTGTTGTTCAGTTTCCATGTATTCGACTTTATTGATTTGGCCTTCTTATTGTTGAATTCTAGTTTTATAGCATTGTGGTCTGATAAGATGCTCTGCAGAATTTTGATTGTTGTGAATTTCTGGAGGTTTGCTTTGTGACCTAACACATGGTCAATTCTGGAAAATATTCCATGTGCACTAGAGAAGAATGTGTGTTGTGCTGTTGTTGGATAGAATGCTCTGTATACATCTATGAGTTCAAGTTGCTTGATTGTGTTGTTAAGTTTCTCTGTAGTTTTGTCAAGTTTCTTTCTGGTTGTTCTATCCCTTTTTGAGAGTGGTGTGTTGAAATCTCCCACTATACTTGTGGATTTATCTATTTCTTTCTTCAATTCCATTAAGATTTGCTTCGTGTATCTTGGTGCTCTCTCATTGGGAGAATATATGTTTATTATGGTTATGTGGTCTTACTCAATTGACTTCTTGATCATGATATGGTGTCCTTCTTTGTCTCTTATGCTGGTTTTTATCTTGAAGTCTACTTTGTCGGAGATTAGTATTGCCACTCCTGCTTGTTTATTGTGGCAGTTGGCTTGGTAAATTTTTTCCCATCCTTTAATTTTTAGTCTGTTTTTGTCTTTGTGTGTAAGGTGAGTCTCTTGCTGGCAGCATATTGATGGATCTTGTTTTCTTATCCATTCTGTCACTCTTTGTCTCTTCACTGGTGCATTCAATCCGTTAACATTCAATGTAATTATCAATAGGCAGGAATTGCTTGCTATCATTAGATTTCTTTTTTGGTGGTGCTGTTCATTCTTTGATTCTGCTTTCCTTCTTGTGTTGTACTTGTGTTCTTTGAGTTGTTTCTTGCCTGTTTCTTCCTAGTTTCTACTTTCTCTTGTTCTGCTTGGGAATTTGTTTTTATGATATGTTATAGAGCGTTAAATTTCTTTGGCTTTACCTTGTAGTCTACTAACTTTTCTCCGCATTTAGGATACTCGATTGTAACCTGTAATTTACCTGGCATCCCCACCACCTGGGCTTCTGTTGCTGTGTTTGTCCCTTCTTTGACATTGATATATTTTTGATCTTCAGTTGATCTCTCCGCTTCTTTGAGTTTGTTGTTGTAGTCTCGATCTGTTCTTGACTTTGCTTTCTGTTGGCTGTGTTCCAGGTGGTGTTGCCATACCTGTCAATCTCTGTTTGTTGTCTGTTCTTGTTGATTCTCTGTCTACAGAACTCCCTTTAGGATGTTTTGAAGTGCCGGGTTGGTTTTGATAAAATCCCTTAGATTCTGTTTATCCTGGAATGTTTTGATTGCACCATCATATTTGATTGATAGTTTTGCTGGATAGACGATTCTTGGTTGGCAGTTTTTTTCTTGCAGGGCTTTGTATATGTCTCCCCATTGCCTTCTCGCCTGCATGGTTTATTCTGAATAGTCAGCACTTAATCTAATTTGCTTGCCTTTGTAAGTTATATTTCTCTTCTCCCTGGCTGCTTTTAGTATTCTTTCCTTGTCTTTGACTTTGGAGAGCTTGATTATTATATGTCTTAGAGACTTTCTTTTAGGGTCTATCCTTCTTAGAGTACGTTGGGCTTCTTGAATGTTTATCTTTTCATCTTTCATGATATTAGGGAAACTATCTTCCAGCAGCTCTTCAACAATCTCCTCTGTGGACTTCTTTGATTCTTCTTGTTCTGGAATGCCAATAATTCTTACATTATTCCTCTTCATGTCATCCAGCTTAAATCTTAGACTCTCTTCATATTGTTTTATCCTTTTATCTGCTTGCTCTTTTATCTTGGCAGTATTGAGAGGTTTGTCTTCCACTTCACTAGTTCTGGCTTCCGTCTCTTCTAGTCTGCTCCTTTCCCCTATCAGCCTATTGTCCATTTCTGATATCTTATTACTGATCACCTGTACATCTTTTTGCAGGTTTTGAATTGTTTCCAATGCTGTGTCAATCCTATTTGATTGTTCCTGCAGTACTTTCCTTATTTCTTCCTTATTTTCCTCAACCCCTTTTCAGAGTATTTGTATTTGTTTCCATATCATTCTTCTGAATTTCCTCTCAGGCATATCCAGAACCCGCTCCTCCTCCTCTATAAAGCCTTTATCTGTCACCAGCTCATTTGCATCACTTGCTTTCTTCTGTTTTTGGATGTGTTTTGATAATGTTAATTGTTTCTTATTGGTCATGGTTATTATTATTTTTTTTATTATTATCTTTAATATGATCAGGAGATAAGCTTCTCTTATCATATGCAATGCGTAGCAGGTGTTGTTAGGTCTTCTCTTAGTGGTGGAGTATTATGGTGTATGATTATACCTTGGCTATATGGCCACAATTTCTGCTTCTTCTTAGGTGACATAGGGAGGAAAAGCTCCCACTTCCAGGAAAGATGTGTGATCAAAAGGACCAAAATCAGAAGTAATATATATGCATAGGCAAAAATCACCACTTTAGAGCAGAGATTCGGCTTTGATCAACTTTTTGGTGCTACACTATCAGTGTGTGTGCAAATAGAAGCCTCCAGCAGGGGTAGGGGTGACCCCTCTTTCAGGCCTCTCCTCTAGCCACTACTGTATAGGTATGCAGATATATATTAGGGACTTAATGGGAGAAAGGTTGACCACTATTTTTGTCTCTGAATGTCAGTTATCTGCATGTGCTCCGCACCAGTTTTGGGTTGCTTGAGACCTGTTATTTTGGGGTTTTATAGATTGCCTTATATTTGTCCTGCCCAGCGAACTCAGGCAGCAGCCCAGTCGCAGGTTGCAAAGTTGATTCTAATCTGCTCCCTGGGCTGTGTCCCTCCCAGGCTCAGAAGCAATGTCTCAGAAGCCTGGTCCAATCGTTTGCGGTTATTTGAGTGTGCACAGTGCAAATCTCGGACTGGTTGAGTACTATTTTGCTGCGGGTGTACAGGTTGCTTTCCATTGATCCTATTGCCACCAGACCGGTCTGGCAGGAGCAGCCACAACTTGCTACGACAATAGCTGAAAGTTCCAAGGGCTTCAGATTTGGGCAGGTGGCTGGCTGATGTCAGAATTCGATGCCTGGCTCCCTCTCTCTGTGCCATGGGTAAACTGTCCTGCCTGGTGACCGAGCTGAGATCTCAAGCTGGGACAAGTAGGAATGTGTAGTTCCCTGTGCCTCTTTTATTGTTTTTTGTTTTATTTTGCTTGTTTTTTTTTGTTTTGTTTTGTTTGTTTTTTGCTGGAAATGCTGCTTTCTGAACAGGCCGGCTTTAGCCCTGCCCTCAAAACCCTGCTGAGGCTGGGAAGTTGCTGAAGTGGTTCTGCTTCGAGAGTGTAAAGATGACGTATTTTCCTTATTAGTGTGATTTTTTCCTAAAATGCGAATTTGGGAAACTGAAGTCTTAGATCTTATGATAATTCGGAAGCTGTGGGTTTGCTAATATGAATGATTCCTTCATGAGATCCCCCTCCCTTCTCACCGGAGCTTTCCCTACCTGGCTCCCTGGCTGCAGCCCAGAACCGGAAGTAGCGGTCTCCTTATCTTTAATTTTGGAGAGCTTGACAATGATATGTCTTGGTGATTTTCTTTTCAGGTCTATCCTTCCTGGAGTTCGTTGAGCTTCTTGAATGTTTATCTTTTCACTTTTCAGGATGTTAGAGAAATTTTCTTCCAGTAGTTCGTCAACTATTTCCTTTGTGGGCTTGTGTGATTCTTCTTGTTCTGGAATGACAATAATTCTTGAGTTATTCCTCTTCTTGTCGTACAACATGAATCTTAGACCTTCTTCAGATTTTTTAATCTTTTTTTGTGTTTGTTCTTCTATCTTAGCAGTATTGATAGGTTTGTCTTCCAGATCACTGGTTCTGCCTTCCATCTCGTCTATTCTACTCCTTTGCCCTTTCAGAGTATTGTCTATTTCTGATATTCTGTTACGATCGTTTGGACTTCTTTATGTAGGTTTTGAATTGTTTCCAAAGATGTTTCTATCTTATTTGATTATTCCTGTAGCACTTTCCTGACTTTTTCCTTATTTTTCTCTATTACACTGTAGAGTGTTTTGAAACATTTTATAATTATTTTTCTGAATTCCTTCTCAGACATTTCCAAGGCCTGCCCTCCTTCCAGAATGGAGTCCAGGTCTACCTGTAGGTCATTTGTCTCAGACATTTTATCTTTTTTTTGGACATGTGCTGATATGGTCATCTGCTTTTGCTTCTTGGATATGTTTAGTGTTTATCTGTAGCCTTAATCCTTAATTAAGTGTTTGTTTTGGTATTTTTTATGCTTTCTGATTGCTTCCAGGGAGATGTGATCAGGATGTGGGCTTCCCTTTTCATTCTTCTTATTGCTTAACTTAGAGTGACTTTCACAGGTGTTGTCTGTATTCCTGGTATATGGCAATTTGTATTGGTTCTTATCTGTGTTTTGGTGTTTTATAGACTGTGATTATAGTTTGGCTATATGGCAGCAGTTGTTGACTCTTCCTGTGTAATATATGTAGAGGAAGAATCCTCCAAAAGTTGAAGGCAGAGAATATAATAGCAAAAGAGCACTAGCGAAATAAAGACAAGAGAAAAAAAAAATGAAAACAAACAAACAAAAAACAGTGTCAACAAAAACTAGACTGAACTAGTCTATAATCACAGAAAAAGGAGAAGAGGGAGAGAAAAACAAAATATGTTTAGCCTAATATGAGTATGACCTTTAATGTCTTCTCTTCAGCTTCTTGCTTTCCAAGCTCCTGAGAGGTTTCAGGATGCCAGTGTGAGTTGTTATGCTATACCTCAGGTTTTAATTTAATTTTTGACCTGTTTTGTTGTTAAACTCTCTTTCCCTCTCTACAGCCCTGTCCTGCCCTTTTCTGTTTTAAAAAACAAAACAAAAGATAAACAAGCAAAAAAGCTTCAGGGCCTGCTCTTGGGTTGAGTGTATAGCACAACTGAGTATATAGCCTGAGGTATAGCATAACAGCGCATACATGGCAGAAGAATCCACCAGTGTTGAGGGTGGGGGGTGTCCACTATCTTAGGCTCCCCCGTTAGTCACCAGAATGGAGGTGTGCAAACAGTGGACATTCCAATGGTCAGATACGAGAAAAAAAAAAAAAAAAAAGAAAGAAAGAAAGAAAGAAAAAAGAAAAACAGAACAAAGCAAAACTGACAAAATGCATTGTCCACCTTTGCTTCAAGGTTCCTGCGTTGTTTTCCCTTGGTGTTTCTTCTCCCCCATTTGATCTTGACGTTTGGTATCGCCTAAGTTGGCTCTGGGCCTCCTAGCCCAGCCCAGCAAATTCAAAAGTATGTGGTTTTTTACTTCAGCTTCAAGTTCCAAAATCTATAAGCCTTCACACCTTCAAAATATTCCTATCTCTGTGGTTCCGAGTTTTGGAGTTCTGCCCTGGATCTGCTTTGCCTGATATTCTGTGCTATTGCTAATGGCGAAATTCACTGCACCTCCCCCCTAGCCACCATCAAACTCGGTCTCCCCCAGGGTATTTTCAATAACCACATATGCATGTGAAAGTTGAACAAACAATAAGGAAAACCTTAGAAAAACTGGTTCATTTGAATTATGGTATTAAAGAAGATTATTGAAAGTACCTTGTACTGCCAAAGGAACAAAGAGATCTGTGTTGGGAAAAGTACACACAGAATGCTCCTTAGAATCCATGATGATCAGACTTTGTCTCTCATACTTCGGACACGTTATCTGATCGGACCAGTATCTGAAGGACGTTATGTTTGGAAAAGTTGAGGGCCAACAAAAGAGGAAGCACTCCAAGCATATGGATTGGCACAATGATAGTAACAATGGGCCCAAACTTAAAAATTGTGAGAATGGTGTAGGGTCCAGCAGAGTTTCATTCTATTATGCATAGAGTCGCTATGAGTTGGAGCTGACTTGACAGCACTTAAGAACTGCAGCAAAAACAAGAACCCTTTGGTTACTAGTTACCATTGATTGAGCTCCAACTCGTGGTGAGCCAAATGTTATCTGGTCCAGTGCCATCATCATTATCACACAGTCTATTACTGTAGCTAAGTTGTAGTACCTTTGAAACTTGGAGACTCATTTTCTAGAATTATATCAGATAATATTCTGTTGTGAACAGTAAGATTTCATTGGCTAATTTTTGATAGTATATTCGTATGCATGTCTTCCTAAACTGTCTAGTTTATAAGCTCTGCTAACATCTGTCTGACATGGGTGACCTTGTTGGTATCTGAAGTACCAGTGGCATAGCTTCCTGAATTATGTTGTTGTAGTTAGGTTCCATCAACTTGGTACCAAACCACAGTGACCCTATGCACAGTTGAAAAAAACACTACCCATTCCTGGGCCAACCTCACTACTGTTGCCATGCTTGAGTCCATCGATGCAGCCACTTGGCAAATCCATCTCGTTGGGGGACTTCCTCTTTTTCTCTGACCCTCCACCTTAGCAAACATGATATCCTTCTCCAGTGACTGGTTCCTCCTGACAATATGTCCGAAGCATGAGAGACAAAGTTTGGCCATCTTGGTCTCCAAGGTGCACTCTGGCTGCACTTCTTCCAAACCGGATATATTGGTTCTTTTGGCGGTCCATGGCACTTTCAGTATTCTCCTCCAACACCACAACTCAAAGGCATCAATTCTTCTATGATCTTCCTTATTCACTGTCCAGCTTTCACAT
>NW_006408773.1:885952-897778 GCF_000296735.1 Chrysochloris asiatica | reverse complement strand
ATATCGCAGGTTGTTAATGAGTCTTCCTCCAACCCTGATGCCACATTTTTCTTCATAGAACCCAGTTTCTCAGATTATTTGCTCAGCATACAGGCTGAATAAGTATGGTGAAAGAATACAACCTTGTTGCACACCTTTCTTAATTTTAAGACACTCAGTGTTCTCATGTTCTGTATGAACAACTGCTTCTTGGTCCAGGTACAGATTCCTCATAAGCACAATTAAGTGTTCCGGAATACTCATACTTCACAATGTTGTCCATAGCTTGTCATGACCCACACAATCTAAAAGCTTTGCATAGTCAATAAAGCACAGGTAAACATCTTTCTGATATTCTCTGCTTTCAGCCACAATCCATCGGATATCAGCAATCATATCTCTTCTTCTGAATCCAGCTTGAATCTCTGGAAGTTCTCTGTCAATGTATGCTTGCAGCCATTTCTGTATTACCTTTAGTAAAACATTACTCGCATGGGATATCAAAGAGATTATCCAATGATTTCCGCATTCCATTGGGTCACTTCTCTTTGGAATGGGCTCAAATTTGGATCTCTTCCAATCAGTTGGCCAGATAGTTGTCTTTCAAATTTCTTGGCAGAGATGAGTGAGTGCCTCCTGTGCCGCCTCACTTTGTTGAAAGGTTTCAATTTTTATTCCCTCAATTCCTGGTACCTTGTTCTTTGCCAATGCCTAAGTATCATTGGCTCTTGATCATATGGTACCTCTTGAGAAGGTTGAACATTAATCATTTTCTTTTGGTACAGTGATTCTGTGTATTCCTTCCATCTTCTCTTGATGCTTTCTGCATTGTTCAATAATTTTCACAGAGAATCTTTCAATAATGAAAGTTGAGGCTTGAATGTTTTCTTCAGTTCCCCCAGCCTGAGAAATGTTGAGTGTGTTCTTCTTTTCTGATTTTCTGATTCCAGATCTTAGCACATTTTGTTGTAATATTTGGCTTTATCTTCCTGAGCTGATCTTTGAAATTTTCTGTTCAGCTCTTGTACTTCCTCATTTCTTCCATTTACTTTAACATCGCTACGCTGAAGAACAAGTTTCAGTGTCTCTTCTGACATTCGTTTTGACCTTTTCCTTCTTTCTTGTCTTCTCAATGACTTTTTGCTTTCTTCATGCATGATGTTCTTGATGTCATCTCACAACTCTTCTAATCTTTGGTCTTTAGTGTTTAATGTATCAAATCTGTTCTTCAGATGATTTCTAAATTTGGGTGCAACATGCAATAACTACAATATGACAACGTACCAGATAAATAGTGGAAAACTCATATGCCACCTATGAATACATTCAAATTAGGTTTATTTTTCTGTGCTTTCATTCTGCTTCAACTTTGATGTGTTATCTGTAGGATAATTGAGAAGTCTTTGTGGAATACAATGCTCAGGACAGAATCTCTCTTCCAGTCTGATCAGCTAGTCTACTCATTTCAAGTTAGTAACTCTGTATCTACTCATTGACTGTTCTTAGTACTTTACTGCTTATGAATGACAAATGGCCACACAGAAGCACTAAAATTATTTGATACATGCAATTCTTCAATTGTGGGGCCAACTTGAGTCAATGTATACTGTATAATTGCTGTAGTTTTAAGAGGACATATGGTTTCTCATTTAAACTTGTTCTACTTTTGTAGATTAAATGATACCTAACTCATAAGGTAGTGATGAATATAAATTGAGATGTTGTTGTTGAGTACCATGGAGTTGCTTCAGACTCATAGTGACCCTGTGCAGGGTTTCCTATGTTGAAAACCTTTACAGGAGCAGAAACCGTCATCTTTCTCCCGTGGAACTGCCGACCTTGAAGTTAGCAGTCTGATTTGTAACCACTACATTACCAGAGAAATTGAGATAGTTCTTGTAAAATGCTTGGCATAGTACCTGACAGACAGAAAAAAAAAAAAAAAAAAAAAAAAAAAAAAAAAAAAAACAGCTTCCTTTTAGTTCACTATGACTCATAGTGACCGTATAAAGAGTTTCTGATTATGTAAATCTTTACAAAAGTAGAAAGCCTCATCTTTCTATGGTTTGAACTGCCAACCTGGGGTTAGCAGTTTAATGATTACCCTATAGCATCACTACTGGTATAGCAATCAATAAATGGCCGATACATGACCATAGATGCATATGAATACATAACTGGAGAATTTTAAATCATGCATCTGAGTTCAATTTCCAATACTGTCACTGATTAGTTATACTAATTATATCCACACCTTCTGCTCCAATTGCAAATTTCTTGCTCTTATATTCTCTTCCACGAATCCCTTGCTTCTCTAAAACATAGCTGTCTTTATAACTTTATAACTGCATAAACTCAAGTAGATAAATATTTGCCTATTCCTTTGGGTGAGGTAAATCTTCTCACTAAATGTTCCTATGATGCTGGAACATTTAGAAATGCAATCAGAAGCTGAGAGAAGTCCATCCAACTTCATGTTGTGTATTTGTGAAATTGCAGAACTGATTTTTTTTTGTCTCAAGACTCCCCAGTTCCATACTAGGGTGGGGTGTATGCTATCTGGAGGTTTTGACCCTGCTAGTCTGCACTGCCAAAAGAACCAATAGATCTGTTTTGGAAGAAGTGCAGCCGGAGTGCTCCTTGGAGGCCAGGATGGTTAAGCTTTGTCTCTCATACTTTGGACATATTGTCCAGAGGAAACAGTTGCTGGAGAAGGATGTCATGCTGGGTAAGGCGGAGGGTCAGAGAAAAAGAGGAAGACCCCTAACGAGATGGATTGGCCAGGTGGCATCATTGATGGACTCAAGTGTGGCAGTGGTAGTGAGGTTGGCCCAGGACATTGTTTCTTTCTGCTGTGCATGGGGTCGCTATGAGTTGGTTCCGACTCGATGGCACCTGACAAAAACAACAGTCTGTTCTCACAGAGCATCTAATCCTGTTCCTTAGATGTGCCAGTCAAGATGCCTGTTTGGAATGACTTGTTCACACTGAATATTCACTTATCTACCTACTTGGCTTCAAGTTTTGCCTGCTGGGAACTTCCTGCTCTTATGGCCCACATGGGAGATTTACTCTGCTAACTAATGAGGCCAATTGGAACCCAATCTGAGCTCACCACACATTGCTCTGTTACTTTGTTCTTGTAATCTCACCAGGCTTTATACCTAAATCCACTAAAAATGATAAAAAGATCATTTCAGTCTATGAGGATGTGTTTTCATTGGATAAGACACTTTGTTGAGCTTTCTAAATCTCACTGTACATTTCTTTACCTATTAACTCTAGTATGCAAGCTTGAAAATCATTATATGAGGCTCTTTAATTATTTGCCAATGTAAAAAAATTGGCTTTTCACAAATTCATTTTACATTTGCAATATTGCCTAAACTCGCACATTAGGAATCTTTCAAAAATTTTCAAAAAAAAAGAAAAAAGTTATTTTAAAGTTAAAGCCACCTTCATTTTAGACTTGCATCCATCTGGGGTGTGGTTGTTGCATTTAAAAATAAAAAGTAAAAACAAAGGTTATGGCTGTTGCAATGTTTAATTGTATGCATTTTACTCTTACAAAAGTGTTCTTATAAAAACAGATTTTACTGTTCCCTCCTGTAATTATGGCCTTTGTCATGAAAATGAGCTTACCTAATGGGAAAGATATTGTCAGATGTTGACATTCCAGGAAATCTCACTTAAGAAATGAGAGTTCCAAAATAGAAGAGAATGCCAGTTTTGAAGAAAAATATGAGAGGAAAGATCAATCAATACTGAAGAGAATAAGAACACTTTCAATCTTGGGATATGTTGGAATTGAAGTAACTTCTAAATCTAAGGATTCATGAAATGTCTTTTGGTATGGCAACTAACACCATGGGATTTATATAATAGTCGAATGGTCTTATCTATTAAATTGATCTAAATTTTGTAGTGAAATATATCAAGTGATATGTACAGTGAAATTCCCAGTTTCTTGAAGGGTTTTATTTATGGTTTGAAGTTTGCTTGGGTACTGAAAAGAGCTTAAATTCAAAGAATGTTTTTCTTTTAAATCTTAAAATCTTAAAGGAGATAAATTACCTTAGTTTTGTGTAACCAGACTCTTGTGGGAGTTGATAATTTATTGTGAAATGTTGAAACAGAGGTAATTAAAGACATAAAGTTAGTGATCAATCACCTGACAAGTGATTAAGTATCTGAATGTGCCAAGCATCATGCTTGCAGTCCTACAAAGTACAACTTGCAATTTATTTAGGGAGACAAGATTGAGGGAGATGGCATTTTATATCTCCTGATATAAATTCTTGTATATGTGTTTTCAATTTCTTGTTCTAAGTTGAACCTAATGCAGTTGAATAAATACAGGTTTGAAAGTGATCTAGATGTTTACTTAATGTGAAACAACATAAAATTTAATTTTGTGACTTAAAAACTGTTAAAATAAACTAATAATGAAAAAAATAGTCAAACCAGGCCCGGGCAGTCTCATAATTATTTTCCTTCCCCAGTTTTAAGTTTTGCTATTTCCTTTTCTCTCAGAATAGGGACAAAAACATAACAAAGCAATGTTATTGTTGTTCTTGCTGTGTGTGTAGTATAAGGCAAGGTAGTAGGGTGATAGAAAGGTTGGTGTGAATCAAGACAGTATCAGGCCTTCCTTCTTTCTGAGTATAGTTGTCCCTTTCCTTATATTTGAGAACTCCTCATGTTTATGGTACAATGTGGATAAACACTGGACCACAAGGTGTATTTGAATCACAAAATGGCCGTTCAAACCCAACAGTGCTCTTCAGAAACCCTACACAATTGTTGTTATTAGGTGCCATCAAGTTGGTTCTGACCCATGTGCTTGAACTGCCAACCTTGTGATTCAAATGACTTTGCAGTCTAGCACATTAACCCATATCACCATGCCAGGACTCCAATAATAGCCTTAGTGAATTCTTTCTTCTCTAAATTATAGATAGAATAGGCACAAATAATTTTTAAATAGTTAATGCTTTTCAATGCTGCTTTTGTTGCTTCCCTCATAGTGCTTTGCACATGGTAGGCACTCATTTTTTTTTCTTTTTCTTTTAAATAGATGAAGTGACCCCTATGTGATTGTAATGGAGAAATAATCAAGGACTTGCGATTATCCTCATGGTTCCATCCCACTCTATGAAAATATACTTTATTGTATGTATTGTGCTTTATTTTAAAAGTTGTATATAGCTCATTATAAGCGACCAAAGCAGTACACAAAACACAAAAAAGAAAGTCTGAATCATCTCAGATCCTGATTGCTATGTGTTTCCCAGACTCTGTATTGGTAAAATGGTGATAATAGTAGTGCTTACATTATATGGTAACTGTCCCCTGTGGTGCAAACAGTTAAGTGCTCAACTACTAAAAGTATAAGGGTGAACATTTTAGTGGATTGTATTTTAAGAAACTTATTTACTGAAAGTGAGACTAAAGGGTTGAGAAGAAACAGTCTGATCACTATGGTACAATTTAACGATAAAATCCATGAGTCTGTGCTTTGTTGCTATGAGGAATGAGTGAAAATACAAAACAAAATAAAGTACCTTTCCCCAACTTTTTAAACCATCTAGAATACTGAAGATAAATGAAGAGAGCCATGAATGAAAATGGAAACTTCTAAACAAAAAGAATGCTGTTTGGGAAAACAATGCAGATAAACAACAGGGTGAATGAGATGTGACTTAATTTAAAATGCTATTGTAATGGGTTTTTGCTGTAGCAATTAGGAAAAAAATAAGACAGGTTGTTTCAGATAAACAGAAGTTGATTGGTGATGGGTGCTTAAGGAAACTACTAATGGAAACAATCACACACATTGAAAATTGAAATGCAGGAGTGATTCATGATAAGAATTGTCCAATGTCATTACTGGATCTTAGTTAAGAACATATTGTTAGGCAAAATAATTGTCTATTGACAGTTTCAAAGGCTTAATGAGTGAGAAAAAGGATATAGTATTTTTGAAAAGTCTGCTTGCCGAAGAGAAAATGTAATAGTAGGTGTCAGGAAAAAATTTCTTGAGAAAGTAATAAATTGGACATTGAGTCTCATGTATGAAGAAGGGTCTGGTTTAACTGGAAAGTTCTGAAAGAACTTTTATTAATTCCAACTCTGTGTCAGAAAAATCAGTATGTCATATTTGGATATTGAACAAATGCCTAAGGTTTACACCTCAACTGGTTGACTTGGTTAGATAAGAAAGAATATTTCGGTTAACTAGATTTGTTGTTCTTGCTGTTGGTTTAATTGAATGCAATTAACTCATTTTTGCAGCAATGCTTTCCTTCATACGAGCACCCTTACAAGAATAATACTTTCCCAGTTGTACTTCTGTTTATGCAACTCAAGGTAATGTGCTATTAAAATGTAGTAATAATAAAGCATTAAATATTTGTAGTGGATACTATAACAATTTTCTACTAATTGTATATGCTTTCCTAGATCCACTGGCCTCCTTTCAGTTTCTAGAAAGTTCCATGCTGTTGCCTACATGTGAGCTTTCACACATAATGGTCATTTTGTTTGGACTTCTCTGATTGTACCCTTTCTTTTGCCTACCTAAACTCATAATTATTCTTCATAAAAAGTATTAGGGAGTTTTCCATCCTCTTCTATGTTCTGGAATGATTTGAGTAGAATTGGTGACAGTTCTTCTCTGAATGTTTGGTAGAACTCACCAGTGAAGCCATCTGGGCCTGGGCTTTTGTTGGTCCGGAGTTTCTTGATGATCTGGTCAATTTCTTCTTTTGTTATGGGTTTGTTCAGATTTTCTACTTCAGGCTGAGTAAGTTTAGGTAGGTCATGTTTTTCTAGAAATGTATCCATCTGATGCAAATTTTCGAATTTGTTGGAGTACAGCTTTTCGTAGTATTCTGTTAGTATCTTTTTTATTTCGTTTGCTTCTGTTGTGACTTCACCTATGTGGTTTCTAATGCAATTAATTTGCGTCCTCTCCCTATTTTCTTTAGTTAGTATGGCCAATGGTTTGTCAATTTTATTGATCCTTTCAAAGAACCAGCTTCTTGTCCTGTTGATTCTTTCTATTGTTTTTCAGTTTTCCATCTCATTTATTTCTGCTCTGATCTTTATTATTTCCTTTATTTTGGTGACTGTAGGTTCCTTCTGCTGGTCTACTTCTATTTGTTGAAGGTGCTGTGTTAATATGTTGATTTTGTCTCTTTCCTCTTTTTGGATGTGTGCATTTATTGCAATAAATTGACCTCTCAGAACTGCTTTTGCCATGTCCCAAAGATTTTGATATGTTGTGTTTTTATTCTCTTTTGTTTCTAGGAACTTTGTGAATTCACGTTTAATTTCTTCTTTTACCCAGTCACTTTTCAGCAGGGTGTTGTTCAGTTTCCATGTATTTGACTTTATTGTTTTGGACTTCTTGTTGCTGATTTCTAGTTTTATAGCGTTGTAGTCTGAGAAGATGCTCTGAACAATTTTGATGTTTGTGAATTTATGAAGGCTTGCTTTGTGTCCTAACACGCGGCCAATGCTGGAAAATATTCCATACGCACTGGAGAAGAATGTGTATTGTGCTGTTGTTGGATAAAATACTCTGTATATGTTTATGAGGTCAAGCTGGTTGATTGTGTTGTTAAGTTCCTCCGAGGCATTGTCAAGTTTCTTTCTGGTTGTTCTATCCTTTTTCGAGAGTGGTATGTTGAAATCTCCTACTATAATTGTGCATTTATCTATTTCTTTCTTCAATTCCATTAAGGTTTGCTTCATGTATCTTGGTGTTCTTTTGTTGGGAGTGTATATATTTATTATGGTTATGTCGTCTTGCTCAATTGACCTTTTATCATGAGATAGTGTCCTTCTTTGTCTCTTTTGCTGGTTTTTGCCTTAAAGTCTACTTTGTCGGAGATTAGTATAGCCACTCCTGCTTGTTTATTGCTGGAGTTGGCTTGGTAAAATTTTTTCCATCCTTTGACTCTCAGTCTGTTTTTGTCTTTGTGTGTAAGGTGTGTCTCTTTCAGGCAGCATATTGATGGATCTTGTTGTTTTTTTTATCCATTCTGCCACTCTTTGTCTCTTCACTGGTGCATTCAATGCATTGACATTCAATGTAATTATTGATAAGTATGAGTTTATTACTGTCATTATGTTACTTTTTTGGCCGTGTTGTTCGTTCTTCGGTTCTGCTTTCCTTCTTGTATTGGGTTTGTGTTTTTTGAGTTGATTCTGGTCAGTTTCTTCCTAGATTCTTTGTTTATTTGTTCGGTTTGGGAATTCGATTTCATGATATATTGTGGGGTGTTAACTTTCTTTGGGGTTACCTTGTAATCTACTAGCTTTTCTCTGCATTTAGGATACTCCATTGCAACCTGCGAGTTACCCGGCATCTCCACCACCTGGGCTTCTGTTGTTGCCTTTGTTCCTTCTTTGACATTGATATGTTTATGTCCTTCAGTTGATCTCTGGGCTTTCTTGAGTTTGTTGTTGTAGTCTCGTTCTGTTCTGGTCTCTACTTTCTGTTGGCTGTATTCCAGGTGGTGTTGCCATACTTGTCAATCTCTGTTTGTCATCTGTTCTTGTTGGTTGTCTGTCCACAGAACTCCCTTTAGGATGTTTTGAAGTGCTGGCTTGGTTTTGATAAATTTCCTCAGATTCTGTTTATCCTGGTAGGTCCGAGGTCGGGGCGGGGCTTGTGTAGAGGCTGGTGGGTAGGGCTGGTGTCGTGCATGGGAAGGCTAGCGGTGGGACTAGCCGGCAGGGTGGGGCTAGCGTGGGGTCAAGTGGGCGGGGAGGGTGTCTCGTGGGGTATTGAGCTCAAGACAGGGTTTGTTCGAGGGCCGGTGGGCTGTGCTGGTGTCGGGCACAATCAGGTAGGCAGGGCAGGGCTAGCGGTGGGTCCGACGGGCAGGTCAGGGCTCACATGCGTTTTGGAGAGCAGGGTGGGGCCCTTAGGTGTTCTGGCGGCCTGACCAGTGCTCTCGCTTGTTATGGCCGGGGGGCGGGGTCAGTCTGAGATTTTGGGCCCTGTCTGTGGGGAGCTTGCGGTCCGGTGGGGACGGCGGGGGCAAGGGAGTTGAGGGGGTAGTGGGGCAGGTGAGCACAATTCAGTTGGATGGGGTAGAGGCTGCTAGGGCGGCAGATACAGTCTGTGTCTGATGAAGTCAGACAGTCGCTGTTTTTCTCCTCCTCTTTGTGTCCTGTGTTTACTGACCTTCCTGCCCATTAAAAGCACTGAGTTTTCACACTACGGCAGAGATACCTCTCCTTCTCTTCCCCTTGTCTCCTGCAGCTCCTTATGTTCAAGGCTTCCCCTTATGGAACTGCCGCTTTCCCAACTCATAATTATTCTTGAGGTCACTGTTTAAATGACACTGCAGTAAGGAAGACTTTCTTTGTAAAAATGACCTAAACAACCTGAAATTATCTTTTGTATTTCTTAATAAAAAGCTGCCTGGGTTGTGTAAATAGTTAAGCACTTTGCTATTAACAGAAAAACTGGTGATTCAAATCCACCCAGAGCAAACTAACAATACACGTTCAAATGGTCATAGTCATTGAAAACCCTATGGAGCACAATTCTACTCTGACACACATGAGGTTGTCATCAGTCAGAAATGATTTGATGGTAATTAGTAACATAAATGCAGTTAATTATTTTGTAGTTATTAGTTTCATGTATGACTTTACTATAACTGGATTAGTGGTTGATCATCACTCACCATTTTCCCTCCTGGATTCTAATGAATAAAGTTTGCACACAAAAAATGGAAAGCAGAGGCCAATAATTCTAAACTATAGAGAAAATTGTTAAAAAACATAGCTTAGACCCATATAATGGGTCTGCCTACTACCTTATCCCTGCATTGAAGAAGCCTACCTGTTTTAAATAAACAAAAGCTTCCTCCCCCAAAATAACAACAATGACAACAAAAATCTTCAGAGCAAAAATGTAAAGTCAACCTTTTCCTTAAGAATTATGTTAGTACAAATTTCCTCAAGTCCATTAGAAGTGGCATTTTTTGGGGGGAGGGGAAAGGTTTAATTAGAAATGTAAGAAGCTAGAAGTGTCCTGGTGAGACACTGCCCAGTTTCTCTACAACAAAGATCAGAGAAACCAAGCTAAACAGATTCAGATGTTAATCTTGAAACTGATCATCAAATGAAAGGACTAAGAATTACATAAAACAGTGACTGGAAAAAGAAACAGAAGGAATACAGAAATCGAGGAGTGGAGGATAGACACAGAGTGGAGGATAGACACAGAGTGGATATTTTAAGACATAGAAGGCCCCATAAATGGGTGAGGAAAAGCCAAGTTCACAGAATCCCCAACAAGACAGAGAAACAGTGTAAACAAATCTGGAGTGAAGAAAGGTGAACAGACCATGAGCTAGGTGTAAAGAAGGGAAGTGCAACAAGGCAGTAGAGAACTACAGAGACTCAGAGCTGGGAGGAAGCCAGTAAATAGGAAGAAAACCTCTCATCTTCAGTGGTTCTTATTTGATTGGGTTGATGGCCATGCAAAGGGTAAGGCTGTGAGATGGCAGCTGAAGAAACTGGACTCACTGTGACGTCACCACCTTGCTTGAGTCAAGGTAGACACTGAACAACTGTTTTTATTTTCCCAGAAGAGCACAGGGCCTATGCTAGTGAATTAACATACAAGTATGCTAGTCAGCCTTTTCCCCCACACTTTCCTGGTGACCAGAAGTGAGGTCCCCTTGCACCTCTACAAACTGGTGACAAGTGAGCTCACCCTGGCTGCCCCTCCCTAACCAGGCTCACTCAGAGTGCCTCCCAACTCCCAGCCCCTTGCTGAACTACACCTGCCACATCCACAGTTAAGGGTGCAAACTCCTGTAGATAGCACAACAGATGCCATGACTTCTGCCATGCTACCTACCCCCTTTTGACATTTCTTCTTTTTTTTCCCTCTTTTTTCTTTGAAGCTCTTCTTTATTTTTATTTGCTAATATTTCCCTTTTCCTCTTCAATGTTCTTTATTTTTATTCACTTTTCCTCATTCTTGTTTCCTGTTTCTTTTGTTTTTTTCTTCTGCCCCATCTTACATGAGGTGAAATCCCCACTAGTGAGCTACACATTGGATACAAGTATCAACATTGGCTCCTGCACCATTTAATGGCAGATGGTGAGCAACAGGACACTCTACTCATAGATGCACTACACAACCAACAAATAGAGAACTTTTCCACAAACCCAACTATTATTCCATTCACCTGGAGACAGATGGTGAGCAACAGGACACTCTACTCATAGATGCACTACATAACCAACAAATAGAGAACTTTTCCACAAACCCAACTATTATTCAATTCACCTGGAGACAGGTGAGGAGTACCCCTTTGATGTCAATCTATGGATTAAAGTAACACACTCTGCCTCCTTACATGAACATATTAAAACAAAACGAAAAATTAGGGTGAAACAAACCTATGTATTCTCAACAAATAAATGCAATAACAAAACGTCACAAGGCCAAAAGACAACTTCAACTCAAACAGACAAACAAGACAAGATGGTTCAAGCAAGTAACTAAAATAAAAACTGAGAAAACCTTCTGAGGAAGAAACTCTAATAAGACTACCTGATAAGAAATTAAATATATATGTAGGGCCCTCCAAGAGACTGAGGAAATCACAAACAAAACCATGGAAAACATAGACAATATCCTGAAATAATTCAGGAAAATAATACAAGAACAAAATTGCAAGATAAATTGTTGTTGTTGTTGTTAAGTGTTAAGTGCCATCTAGTCGGGTCCGACCCATAGCGACCCTGTACAGGGTTTCCAAGGGTGTAAATCTTTACGGGAGTAGAAAGCCTCATCTTTCTCCCACG
>NW_006408773.1:875480-881872 GCF_000296735.1 Chrysochloris asiatica | reverse complement strand
TTTGGACATATTGTCAGAAGGGAACAGTTGCTGGAGAAGGATATCATGTTTGGTAAGATGGAGGGTCAGAGAAAAAGAGGAAGACCCCCAATGAGATGGATTGGCCAGGTGGACTCAAGTGTGGCAACAGTAGGAGGTTGGCCTAGGATCGGATATTGTTTCGTTCTGCTGTGCATAAGGTTACTATGAGTCAGTGCCAACTTGATGGCACCTAACAACAACAACAACAATTTATTGATTCAGTTGTAGGGATTTTCCTTTTCTTTACATTGAGTTACAATACATATGTTGATTATGCAAACTTTGCTCTTCATCAGTAAGTAGTTTAAGTCAAGTTGGGCTTCAGCAAACAAGATTATATCATCTGCATAACACAGGTTGTTAATTAGTGTTCCTCCAAACCTGATGACTTGTTCTTCTTCCTATAATCCAGTTTCTCAGAATGTTTGCTAAGCATAGATATTGGTGATTAAATTGAAGATCAAAGACCACACAGCCTTAGGTATGGATTGCATTTCAGTGTAAAGAATACAAAAATCTTCACCACTGAACCAATAACCAACATGTATATAAATTGAGAAAATATTGAAATAGTCAAAAACTTCATTTTGCTCAGATCAAGTATCAATGCTCATGGAAGCATCAGTCAAGAAATAAATTACATATTGCATTAGGTAAATCTGTTGCAAAAGACCTATTTAAAGTTTGAGGACTAAGGTACACCTGCCCCAAGCCATGATACTTTCAATAACCTCACATGTATGTATACTACACTTGATTTTAGCCAAAAGGCAGTTTGTTGTACCGTGGTGGCTTGTGAGTTGCTGTGATTCTAAAAGCTATGCCACTGATATTTTAAATAGCAGCAGGGTCATGCATGGTTGACAGGTTTCAGATAAGCTTCCAGACAAAGACAGACTAGGAAGAAGGAGTGATGAGCTATTTCAGAATATTTAGTCACTATAAACTTTATGAATAGCAGAGAAACACTGTCAGACATATTGCCGGTAAATGAGCCCCTCAGGTTGGAAGGCACTCAAAATGTGACTGGGGGAGACTTCCAGTTTGGGCTATAGCAGCAAAAACCAGGTAGGGTACGTTCTGGTGAGAAGGGAGGGGTATCTCACAAAGGAAGCTTTCATAGAACAACTCCAGAGCTATGGATCTACCATATGATCAAGGATATCAGTTTCCCACACTCACAAGTGAAAAAAAAAACATGATATTAAGGAAAATATTGTGAATTAGGGATCTGGAGATGGGACTCTTTTGGTGATTACTCCATCCTGGCACAGTTTAGAGGGTGGGGCTAAAGACAGTCCGGCTTAGAAAACCATGTTAAAACTGGTGCAGAGGCACCTGAAAAAAAAAAAAAAAAGAAAGAGAGAGAGACACGGGAGACTACATATTTCTCCCTCTTTATCCCTTTCCCACCTTCATTGCTCAGCATGGACATTAGGTGGGACAGTTTTCCCATGATATAGAGAAAGGGAGCTTGGCAGCGACTTATCACATCACAGGTGGAGCCACAGACCTAAAAGTTTCCCTAGCGGAAACCTTCTGGACAGTGCACCATGGAGTAGGTTCCAACTCCAGATGACCCTGTGTGGGGTTCCTGGGGCTGTGGGTCTGTGCGGGAGAGGAACACCTCTCATTTCTGGCATGGTGGGGCTGGTGGTTTCAAGGCTGCTGACCTTATAGTTTGTGGCCCCATTTGCGGCCGCTGCGATGCCTGAGACCCCTACGCAGGACCAATTAAAAACATTCTGTAAAACCCCAGCAAAAAAGGACTCAACCATCCTGAGAATCACGCTGTGCACACGCAGATGTAAGTGACCTTCAGAGACAAAAATAGTGGACAGTCTTTCTCCCATTAACTCCCTAATATCTACCTACACACCTCTACTGTAGTGACTAGAGGAGGATCCTGAGAGAGTGGACACCCCTACCCCTTGCTAGAGGTTTCTAATTACACACACACTGATGGTGTAGCTCGGGACAGTCGACCATAGCTTCATTTCTGTTTCAAAGTGGTGATTTTTGTCTATGTGTTTATATTACTTCTGCTTTTGGTCCTTTTGATCATACATCTTTCCTGGAGGTGGGAGCTTTTTATCCCTACATTACCCAAGAAGAGACAGCAATCATGGACGTATAGACAAGATATACACATACCCCATAATATTCCACCACTGAGACAACAGCCAACAACACCCAGTAAGCATTACATGCGAAAAGGGAAGCCTATCTCCTGATCATATTCACCAGGAGACACCCAGTAAGCTTAACAAAAAACAAACACTTACTTAAGCTTTTAAAAAAAGAAAAAGCAGAAAAACAACAACAACAACAACACATAACTATCATGAAGTATCATCATGAACCAAAAGCAACAAATGATATCAAAACACACCCCAAAACAGAAGACAGTAGTTGATGCAAATGAGCTGGAGACAGAAAAAGGCTTTCTAGAGGAGGAAGAGACAGTTTTGGATATACCTGAGAAAAATTTCAGAAGAATGATATGGAAACAAATTCAAATGCTCCAAAAAGGGATGGAGGAAAACATCAGGAAAGTACTACAGGAGCAATCAAGTAAGATTGATACAGCATTGAAAACAATTCAAAACCTTCAAAAAGATGACCAGATGATCAATAATAAGATATCAGAAATGGACAATACACTGAAAAGGGAAAGGAGCAGACTAGAAGAGATGAAAGCCAGAACTAGTGAGCTGGAAGACAAATCTCTCAATAATGCTAAGATAGAAGAGCAAGCAGAAAATAAAGGATTAAAATATCTAAAGAGATTCTATAATTCATGCTGGATAACATGAAGAAAAACGTAAGAAATATTGGCATTCCAGAACAGGAAGAATCAGAGAAGTCCACAGAGGAGATAGTTGAAGACCTTCAGGAAGAAAATTTCCCTAACATCTTGAAAGATGAGAAGAAGCTGAGTGTACCCAAGGAACGATAGACCTTAAAAGAAAGTCACCAAGACCTATAATAATCAAGCTCTCCAAAATCAAAGACAAGGAAAGAATATTAAAAGTGGCCAGGGAGAATAGAAATGTCACTTAAAAAGGCAAACAAATTAGATTAAGCTTTGATTATTCAGAATAAACTGTGCAGCCAAGAAGGCAATGGGGTGACATATGCAAAGCCTTATAAGAAAAAAACTGTCAACCAAGAATCATCTATCTAGCAAAACTATCATTCAAATACGATGGTGCGACCAAGACATTCCATGATAAACAGAATGTGAGAGATTTTATCAAAACCAAAACATTTCAAAATATCCTAAATGGAGTTCTGTGGACTGAAAACCAACAAGAACAGACAACAACCAGAGATTGACAGGTGTGGCAACACCACCTGGAACTCAGTCAACAGATAGCAGACTCCAGAACAGAGCAAGACTAAAACAACAAAAACAAAGGAGCTGGGAGATCAACCAAAGACCAAAAATATATCAATGTCAAAGAAGGGACAAACACAGCAGCAGAGACCAAGGTGGTGAGGATGTCATGTAAATTGCAGGATATAATGGATTATCTTAATTGGAGAGAAAAGTCAATAGACTATATAAGGTAACCCCAAAGAAAGTTAATATTTGACTCATCATAAAAATGAATTCCCAAGCAGAACATGAATATTAAAAAGAAACTGACAAGAAACAGCACACACACAAAAAAAACACCAACCCAACACAAGAAAGAATGAAGAACAAAGGAACGAACAATACCACCAAAAAAGTAACAAAATGGCAGCAATTAATTCATACATATTGATAATTACATTGAATGCACCAATGAAGAGACAGAGAGTGGCAGAATGGATAAGAAAACAAGACCCTTCAATATGCTGCCTGCAAGAGACACATCTTACACACAAAGACAAAAACACTAAAAGTTAAAGGTTGGAAAAAAATTTACCAAGCAAACTGCAAAAATAAACAAATAGGAAGGGTAACACTAATCGTCTATAAAGTAAACTTTAAGATAAAAACCAGCATTAGAGAAAAAGAAGGACACTATCTCATGATCAAAGGGTCAATTGAGCAATACGACATAATCATAATAAATATCTATGCACCCAAGGAAAGAGCACCAAGACACATGAAACAATTGTTACTGGAATTGAAGAAAGAAATATATAAATCTACAATTATAGTGGGAGATTTCAACACACCACTCTCGAAAAGAGACAGAACAACCAGAAAGAAATTCAAAAAAGTTACAGAGGAACTAAACAACACAATCAAATAAATTGACCTCATGGATGTATACAGACCATTCAACCCAACAGCACTACAATATATATTCTTCTCCAGTTCACATGGAACATTTTCCAGAATTGGTCATGTGTTACGTCACAAAGCAAGCCTCCATAAATTTGCAAACTACAAAATTCTACAGAGCATCTTCTCAGACCACAATGCTATAAAACTAGAAATCAACAATAAGAAGACCAAGGCAATAAAATTGCATACATGGAAACTGAACAGTACCCTGCTGGAAAGCAATTGGGTATAAGAAGAAATTAAATGTGACTTCATAAAGTTCCTAGAAACAAATGAGAATGAAAACATAATATACCAAAATCTTTGGGACACGGCGAAAGCAGAACTGCAAGGACAATTTATTGCAATAATTGTGTACATACAAAAAGAGGAAAGAACCCAAATAAACACATTAACACAGCAACTTCAACGATTAGAAGCAGACCAGCAGAAGAAACGTATAGTCAGCAAAGAAAGGAAATAATGAAGATAAGAGCAGAAATAAATGAAATGGAAAACCGAAAAACTATAAAAAGAATCAAAAGGATAACAAGCTGGTTCCTTGAAAGGATTAATAAAATTGACAAACCAATGGCAAAACTAACAAAAGAAAAGAGGTAGAGAACACAAATAACAAGCATTAGAAACCACACGGGTGATGTCACAACAGAACCAAACGAAATCAAAAGGATAATAACAGAATACTATGAAGAGTTGTACTCCAACAATTTCGAAAACTTACATGAGATGGATATATTTCTAGAAAAGCATGACCTACCTAAACTTACTCAGAATGAAACAGAAAACTTGAAGAGACCCATAACAAAAGAAGACATTGATCAGGTCATCAAAAGACTCCCAACCAACAAAAGTCAAAGCCCGGATGGCTTCACGGGTGAGTTCTACCAAGCATTCAGGGATGAATGGTCACCAAAGCTACTCATTCCAGAATATAGAAGAGGATGGAAAACTCCCTAATACATTTTATGAAGCAAGCATAACCCTCATACCAAAACCAGGGAAGGACATCATTAAAAAAGAAAACTATAGACCAATATCCCTCATGAACATAGACGCAAAAATTCTCAACAAAATCCTAACCAAGAGAATCCAACAGCATATCAAATAATAATAATAATAATAATACATCATGACCAAGTGGGTTTCATGAAAGGGATGCAAGGATAGTTCAACATCAGAAAAACAATCAACATAATCCATCATAAAAATAAGAAAAAGGAAAAGAACAGCATGATGATATCCATTGATGCAGAAAAGGCACTTGAAAAATCCAACATTCATTCCTGATAAAAACACTCACCACAGTAGGAATTGAAGGGAAATTCCTCAACATAATCAAGAGCATATATACAAAACCAACAGCCTACATCACTCTCAATGGAGAGAAGCTGAAAGCCTTCCCTCTGCAAGCAAGAACCAGACAAGGATGCCATTTATCAATACTCTTATTCAATATTGTGCTGGAAGTCTTAGCAAGGGCTATACGACAATAAAGGGAAATTAAAGGCATCCAAATTGGCAAGGACCTGAGGTGGAATCTTGAGTCCTATACATAACCTTCAGAGGTGGAATATTCCCACTAGCAAGGTAGCAAGGACAAGCAGAGAAACCTGGAACAGCCAGAGCAGCAAAAGATACATCTTGAAAGAAATATCATCAGGAAAAACCAAAACAAAAATGTCACAATGTCTGGCTACTACAAGAATAAGCAAGCTGTTCTCCAGGAAGCCATCAAGGCAAGCAATCAAGCTCCTTCAAGACACTTTTTCCTCTAAGACTGAAACTCAAAGGGAATACACAAACAGGAATGTAAGCTTGCTGGTGACCACAGTGGTCTACTGGTTAGTGGAAGAGGAGAAAAGGCAGCAATGAAGAAATGGGCTGAGTTCAACCACATTCCATTGACTCCTGTTTAGCTAGAGATGAGAGAGAGAGAAGAGTAAGGGCTGGTTGGGCCAAAGTGTGGTGAGAACTGGGGTCACTTGAGTGCATGGACAAGGACAGAGGGCTAGGGCTGAGAGTGAAGCATCCAGCTGATATGACGTAGAGGAGATGCACAAGAACACCCAGACTTGCAGACAGTACC
>NW_006408773.1:872835-875380 GCF_000296735.1 Chrysochloris asiatica | reverse complement strand
TTCGAACCGCTGACCTTAAGTTTCGCAGCCCAATTCGTAACCACTACGCTACCAGAGCTCCTTAGACAATTGCTATTTTTGATAAGTGCCGTACAGTTGGTTCTGACCCATAGCAACCCTATACAGGGTTTCCAGGAAGTGGTTGGTAACCTTGAACAAGGAATCCTATGGTTCAAGCTAACACACAGCACCACATCAGGACTCCAAATAGAAAATTAGAAGCCATATAAATAGCGAGTTCTTCCCTTTTGGTTTTCTAACTCCAGGTGTTTGCACATTTCATATTAATACATGTACCATCTCATTTCTTCCATTTGCTTTAGCATCTCTATGTTGATGAGCAAGTTTGTCTCTTATGACATCTACTTTGTTCTTTTCTTTCCTTCTTGTCTTCTTAATGACCTTTTCCTTTCTTCCTGTTTGATGTTCTTGATGTCATCCCACAAGCCTTCTAGTCTTCAGTCTTTAGTGTCTAAAGCACAATATCTATTTTTTAGATAATCTCTAAATTCAGGTGGGATATATTCAAGGTCATATTTTGGCTCTCATGGACTTGTTTTAATTTTCTTCAGCTTCAGGCTGAACTCACATGGGAGCAATTCATGGTCTGCTCCACAATCTTCCCCTGGCTTTGTTTTGGCTGATGATATGGAGTTTTTTCCACCATATATTGCCACAGATGCAGACAATTTTATTTCTGTGTATTCCATCTGGTTAGGAATTCCACTACACATGGCTTGGGTTAGGCACACCTTAGTCCTCAAACTGATTCATTGGCTACTTAACACTTTAAAGAAGTCTTGTACAGCATATTGGACTAATTAAATATGTCACTTGATTTGTTGACTGCTTTTCACATGAGTGTTGCTTATGGATCTCAACAACAACAAAAAAAGCCTTTTACAAGTTTATTCTTTTTTCCATTTATTGAGATACTATTTATTATTTCCAAAGAGAGGTGACCCAACGGAGTGCAGGAATCATCGGACAATCTCTTTGATATCTCAAGTGAGTAAAGTTTTGCTAAAGGTAATACAGAAATGGCTGCAATCATACATTGACAGAGAACTTCCAGATGTTTAAGCCGGATTCAGAAGAGGCCATGGAACAACTTGGCTTGTGAGTTGCTGTGATTCTGAGGGCTATGCCACCGGTATTTAAATAACCTGCAGGGTCACCCATGGTGGACAGGTTTCAGATGAGGTTCTAGAAAAACAAAGGCTAGGAAGAAAGAGTGACAAACTACTTCTGAATCTTTAGTCACTGAAAACCTTATGAATAGCAGAGAAACACTGTCAGATACAGTGGTGGGAAATGAGCCCCTCAAGTAGGAAGGCACTCAAAATGCGACTGGGGAAGAGATGCCTCCTCAAAGAACAGTTAATGTGAATGGAGTTAAGATCGTGGGAGAAAAGCCCAAAGAACCTTCTTTTGCTGTGGGGCACAATTCGAAATGAAGAGAAACAGCTGTAAACATCCACTGAAAATCAGAACATGGAATGAACGATGTATGGATCTGGGAAACTTGGAAGTTGTCAAAAATGAAATGGAACACATAAACATTGATATCTTAGGTATTAGTAAGCTGAAATGGACTGTTATTAGCCATTTGAATCTGACAACCACATGGTTTACTATGCAGGGAATGACAAATTGAAAAGGAATGGTGTTTCATTCATCGTCAAAAAGAACATAACCAGATCAGTCATGAGGTGCAATGCTGTATGTGATAGGATAATATCCATGCGCCTACAGGGAAGCCCAGTTAATACCACTATTATTTATATTTATGTATCAACCACTAAAGCCAGTGAGGATGAATTAGAAGAATTCTACCAACTTCTTAAATCTGAAATTGATCAAACATGCAATCAAGATGTGTTGCTCATTATTGGTGATTGGAATGCAAAGGTTGGGAGCAAAGAGGAAGAACCAATAATTGGAAAATATGGCCTTGGTGATAGAAATGATGCTGGAGAACGTATTATAGAATTCTGCAAAACCAATGACTTGTTAATTTCAAATACTTTCTTTAGACAACAGAACAGACGACTATACACCTGGACCTCACCAGATGGAATACATAGAAATCAATTGACTACATCTGTGGAAAGAGAAGATAGAAAAGCTCCATATCATCAGTGAAAACAAGGCCAGATGCAGACTGTAGAACAGACCATCAATTACTTATATGCAAATTCAAACTGAAGCTGAAGAAAATGAAAAAAAGTCCACACGAGCCAAACTATGACTTTGAACATATCCCCCCTGAATTTAGAGATCATCTGAAGAACAGATTTGATACGTTAAACACTAAAGACTGAAGACCAGAAGACTTGTGGGATGACATGAAGAACATCATACATGAAGAAAGCAAACAGTGATTAAGAAGACAAGAAAGAAGGAAAAGGTCAAAATGGATGTCAGAAGAGACTCTGAAACTTGCTTTCCAGCATAGAAATGCTAAAGCAAATGGAAGAAATGAGGAGGTCATAGAGCTGAACAGAAAATTGCAAAGATTAGCTCAAGAAGATAAAGCCAAATA
>NW_006408773.1:863187-865766 GCF_000296735.1 Chrysochloris asiatica | reverse complement strand
CTACTCCCGTAAAGATTTACACCCTCGGAAACCCTGTACAGGGTCGCTATGGGTCGGAACTGACTCGACGGCACTTAACAACAACAACAACAATGGAAACAAAGGTAAATTGCTACAATTTGATGAACCTGACCTATGCTTATAGAGGTAGTAACTCTAAATACCAACAGAGAGGGAAGGAGTCTACACATCAATTATAAATGTTATCCCCTCTGTTCAAAGGGTAGATAGGGATGGGCGACTTAGACATTGGCTTCCTAAAAGGAGGGGTCAATAAAGGCACAATGTGTCTGGCTTACAAGGTTTCAAGAGGGAGTTTAGTTTAAGAGTATGCGTAGGGACTGTTTTTTATTAGGGAAAAAGCCTGAACAAGGGGTGTGGAGAGGGAAAGAGAGTTTAAAAACAAAACAGGCCAGGAATTAATTAAATTCTGAGGTATAGCATGACAACAAACAGTGGCATCTTGAAATTTATCAGACGGCCTTGAAAGCAAGAAGCTGAAAGAGGACATTAAAGTCATACTTGTATTATGCTACAGATTTTTTTTTTCCTTCTCTCCCTCCTCTACCCTTTCTGCAATTATAGATGACATTATCCAATCTAGTTTTTTTGTTAATGTTTTAGTTCAGGTGGTTTTTTTTGTTTTGTTTTGTTTTGTTTTTGCTGTTGCTGTTGCTGTTTTGCTGTTTTATGCTCCTTTTATGCTCCCCCTTTTACCTTAAGGGAAATATTTATCTCCTTATATTACCCAAGAATACACAGCAACTGATGTCATATAGTAAAGCTATGGTGGTGGTTATATGCCCTGTAGTCAGTTCCAACTCATAGTCACCCTGTACAGTGTTTCTGAGGCTGTAAATCTTTACAGGAGCAGAAAGAATCATCTTCCTCCTGCACGATAGCTGGCAGTTTCGAACTGCTGACTCTAAGGTTAGCAGCCTGATTCATAAACATCATGTTACCAGAGCTCACTCTATAAAACACGAAATTCAAGCAGGAACCAATACCAACTGCCATACACCAGGGAAGCAAACAATACCAGTGAAAGTTACTCTAAGGTGAGCAATAAGAAGAGTGAAATGTAAGCCCACATCCTGATCACATCTACCTGGAGGCAATCAGAAAGTATAAAAAATAACAAAACAAACACTCAATTAAGGATTATAGCTACAGAAAAACACTAAACATGACCAAGAAGACAAAGCAGATGACCATATCAGCACATGTCCAAAAAAAGATAAAATGTCTGAGACAAATGACATAGAGTTAGACCTGGACTACGTCCTGTAAGGAGGGCAGGACTTGGAAATGCCTGAAAAGGAATTCAGAAAAATGATTATAAAATGTTTCAAAACAGTGGACTTGAGAAAAATAAGGAAGAAATCAAGAAAATGCTACAGGAAAAATCAAATAAGATAGATACATCATCGGAAACAATTCAAAACATACAGAAAGAGGTCA
This sequence comes from Chrysochloris asiatica, assembly GCF_000296735.1. Taxonomy (NCBI): domain Eukaryota; kingdom Metazoa; phylum Chordata; class Mammalia; order Afrosoricida; family Chrysochloridae; genus Chrysochloris; species Chrysochloris asiatica. The sequence goes on along the minus strand of NW_006408773.1, from coordinate 864,305 downwards.
AAACCATCAATAATAGAATATCAGAAATAGACAATACACTGAAAGGGCAAAGGAGTAGAATAGAATAGATGGAAGTAAGAACTAATGAGCTAGAAGACAAATCTCTCAATACCAATAAGATAGAAGAGCAAAGAGAAAAAAGGATTAAAAATTTTGAAGAAGGTCTAAGATTCATGTTGGACCAGATAAAGAGGAATAACTTAAGAATTATCAGCATTCCAGAACAGGAAGAATCACACAATACACAGAGGAAGTAGTTGATGAACTGCTGGAAGGAAATTTCCCTAACATACCGAAAAGTGAAAAGAGAAACATTCAAGAATCTCAACGAACACAGGAAGGATAGATGCCAAAAGAAAATCACTGAGAAATATCAAAATCAAGCTCTCCAAAATCAAAGATAAGGAGAGAATACTGAAAGCAGCTAGGAAACATAGAAGTGCAACAAAAAAAGACAAGCATGTCAGATTAAACTTGTATCTCTCAGCAGAAACCAATAAAGCAAGAAGGCAAAGGGGAAACATGTAAAAGCATGAAAGAAAAAGACTGCCAACCAAGAAACTTTTATCCAGCAAAGCTATCAATAAAATACGATGGTATAATAAAAACATTCAAGGATAAATAGAAGCTAAGGGATTTTGCCAAAGTCTACCCTTTGCTACAAAACATCGTTAAGGGAGGTCTGTGGTCTGAGAACCAATAAGAACAGGCAACAACCAGATATTGACATACATGACAGCACCTCCCAGAAATAAATCAACAGATGGAAGAGTGAAGAACACAACAAAACTATAAAAACAATCTCAGAGAATCTGGGAGGTCAGTCTATGATCAAAACTATTACAATATAAAATAAGGTAAACACGTAGGAACAGAGATCCAGATGGTGAGAAGGTCAGATAGATTACAGGATAAAATAGACTGCAAGAAATGCAGAGAAAAGTTAATGAACAATAAGCCAACCTCAAAGAAAATTAACACTTCACAATATACCAAGACAATGAAAATTCAAGAAGAACATGGAAGCATTAAAACTATGAGGAAACTCACAAGTAAGAACACAAAAAGCATGAACTCAGCAAAGGAAGACACACAGAACAAAGAAAGCAGCAACACCA